>NC_056729.1:581238559-581538559 GCF_019279795.1 Protopterus annectens | reverse complement strand
GTCTTTTTCAGCCAGACCACCACACAGCCCACGTAAGGCAGGGAGAAGGGGGAGGGACAGTTGAAGACAAATGATAAGTAACAACTCAGATGGAATGTTATGGTGAGTATATAACTTCTTTATCTGAAGTTGTTGTTTTCATTTGGTCTTCAAACTGTGGGACAGAGGCCCCAGCTACCAAACTCCTGGGAGGCCCTCATGGAAGGATATTCTGGAGCCAAAGGACACTTTGCTTATGGATAGAAGATCCATCTTGTAGTGGGAAATGAAAGTATGTGAAGATGCCCACGAAGCAGCACAGCATATCTCATCCAAAGAATCTCTTGACCAGAAGGCAGCTGAAGTAGCCATAGATCTAGTAGAATATGCCTTAATGTGACCTGGCGGAGATAATCTCTTCGCTGAATATGCCAGAATTATACACTGAGAGATCCAGTGAGCAATGGTGACCTTTGATACAGGTTTCTCTAAAAAGGGCTTGGAGTAGGAGACAAAGAGTTGGTCAGACTTATGGAAAGATTTTGTTCTATGCAAGTAAAACCGTAACTGTCGATGAACATCCAACAAGTGTAACTTGTACTCCCCCTTATTTTGGAAATTCGGAAAGAATTACAGATCCACCAAAGCTGCAGGTTCAAAAGGGGAAGAAACTAAAGCTTGAAGAACCAGTGTGAGATCCCAAGGGGGCATTGGTTCCTTGATTGGTGGCCTAAGTAGAAAGGTACCTTTCAAAAAGGCTTTGCAGTGCTTAGAAGAAGCTAGAGAAGCCAAATTATCTCCTACATAAAGGTTAGATATAGCTGCCAGTTGGATCTTAAACCGTAGAAAAGCTGGCACCTTGTTGAAATATACCCGCCAAAAACTCTAGAATAGCTAGAACTGGGGCAGTAAAGGGTCTAAATCACTCTGAAATGCCCAAATAGAAAATAGTTTTCACTTGCTAGAATAAACCTTCCTGGTAGAAGATTTATGAGCCACAACGAATATCTTCCTGACCAGTGAAGACAACCCAGAAGTCCTAATTATCATGGGAATTGGAGCAGCCAAGCAGGGAGCTTCAGATTGACCAGATATGGGTTTTGAATCCTTAAGGGATGAGAGATCAGATCCAGAGCTGGATCTAATGTCCAGGGAGGACATACTACATGAGACCACATGGAAGGGTACCATACTTGGTGAGGCCAGAATGAAGTAATGAGGATGACTGAACTCTCCAGCCGTTAAGCTTTCTGAAGGAATTCTGGGATAAAAGGAAGAGGATAATAAGCATACAGAAAATGGGAGGGCCAAGCATGAACCAGAGCATCTCTGGGGACTTTTCCCGGTGGGGAGGGGTTCAGAGAGCAAAACTCACTGCACTTCGCATTGGAAGGAGAGGCGAAGAGATCACAGCAAGGCTGACCCTACTTTAGAAAGATCTGCTTCGCTACTGAAGCATTCAGAGACCACTCATAAGGCATCAGGATAGACCTGCTGAGCCTGTCTGCTAGGATGTTGGACCTCCCTGGAATGTGCGTTGCTACCAGAAAATAGCCAGTACAGATCACCCATTCCTACACTCTCATGGCTTTGTGACACAGGGGATAAGACCTGGTTCATCCCTGCTTGTTGATGTACCAGACTACAGACATATTGTCTGTCTGGATGGCAATCACCCCTAGAGGAAGATGGGCATGAAGAGCTTGCAACGCTAGGAGCACTGCCCTCATCTCCAGGACGTTGATATGTAATTGAGTCTCTAGGGAAGACCAAGTGCCTTGGACTGCCCTTCCCAAGGAATGCCCCCCACTCAAGTAGGGAGGTGTCCTTGGTCACCATGGTCAGTGGGGCAGGAAGAATAAATGGGTGACCGTGATGAAGATCTGGGGATCAAATCCAGCATAGGAGAGAATCCCTGCATGTCAAGATAGGCGAACATGATGGGACAACAGCAGAACTAGAAGAGACCACTGGACTGCAAGACTCCATTGAAGCACCCTCATGTGCAGCCAGGCCATGGGCATGACGGTGATTGTGGCTGCCATGGATCCCAATGCCTGTAAGACCAATTCCACTGTAGGCGATTGAGCTTGAAGGATACACAAGACATGTTGTTTGAGGGACTGAAGTCTGTCTGGAGTTAGAAAAACCTTGGTCTGAACAGTGTCCAACCGAGATCCAATGAACTCCAGAACTTGAACTGGATTCAACAGGGATTTTTTGAGATTTATGGTTATGCCCAACTGGTGGGGTGCCTGGAGAAGGGAATCCCTGGCTTGGCAGAGTCAATGCTTGGAGGGGGCGGAAAGGAGCCAATCATCCAGGTAGGGGAAGACCTGGACACTCTGCAGCCACAGATGAGCCGCTAACACTGCCATCACTTTGGTGAACACCCTGGCGGCTGTGCTGAGAGCAAAGGCTAGTGCTCTGAACTGGTAATGACTGGCTTCCAGCTGGAGGTGGAGGAACCTCCAACAGTGTCTGTCCATTTGGATGTGGTAGTACATGTCCTGAAGGTCTACCAAGCACTTCCAGTCATTCTCCTGCAGGAAAGGCAGGACAGACTGGAGCGTGACCATATGGAATTTTGCCTTGGCAATCAACAGATTTAAGGTCGAAAGATCCAGAATGTGTCTTAAGTCCCCCATCGTCTTTGGCACTAAAATTAATCTGGAATAGATGCCTGATCCGGACTGGTCTGGGGGGGGGGGGGATTAGCTGGATGACTTGCTTTTTGAGCAGCTTGGAAATTTCCACTGTTGTCTCCTCTCTTTGCATGGGTGGAATGTCTGGGAGGTGTTTGGGAGGGAGTGGTGTATGAATGAAGGGGATTGAATATCCTCTGGATATGATCTACAACACCCAATGATCATCTGTGATAGACTCCCAGGCCATTGGGTGTAGTGAAAGTCATCCTCCGACTGCCTCGAGAGGCAAGGAGCCAGGAAACCCTTCAGGACTGTTGTATGGGCCTGTCCAGGAAGGAATCCAGAGACCCATGGTTCCTTGGACCCCCTCTCTGCCACGAGGGTGGCGTCTGTCAAATCCCACTCTGCCTCTGGGAGAAGGAGAGCCATGTGCATCCTAGGAATAGCCCTGAGACTTCACTACATCTTCTTTGCCTCTTGCTGATTCGTGGAGAAGGTTCATTGAGGGGTTGAGAAGCGGATTCCGACGGCAGACAGAATTTTCTCCCCCTTCTCCCTCTGGACCAATGCATCACATACCAACTTTAAAGACAGAGTGGAACCATCTTATGGGGCATTTGTAAAGGATGCCTTAAAGGGCTCTGAGAAGGCACAGAGTCTGGGTCAGGCATGATGCCTAATGGTAATGTCTGTTCCGGCAGCTCTAGCTGTGACCTCAGAAGCATGAGAAAGAAGCCGCATAGAGGTGTTGGCAATGGAGGTGAGGGTGGCCATCCGCAAAGAGAAAACCTTTTTATTCTCTGCCAACATGGACCCTGAGGCAGACTCAGTGATCTCTTAAACTAGGTCTCACTGAAGTCTAATCACATGTGCCATGTAGTTCAGAGCATGTAGCGAGAACATTGCTGAAGTGTAGACCTGCTTCCCAAAATGGTCCATGGTCCTCCCAGTCCAGCAGGTGGACCATGGAGCTCTCCTGTGACAGCTCCTTTTTGGTGGATGCCACCACCACCATGGCATCAACAGGGGATCCCATTATCCAGTGTGGTCTATCCAATGGGGCACTGAGAATCTTATCAGGGCATTTGGGGACAGGCTGCACTGTGTTGGGCTCCTTCCATGCCTGAGATGTAATGAGATCCAGCAGGGGATATGTGGGAGGAGACACAAATGCCTCCAGGAACACTGACTTGTTAGGGTTGGGTTTTTGGGCAGACCACCCCCTCTCACTGGTGAAGAATCTCCATAATGTCTCTGGGGGTGACCTGGGAGAACTCTCCCGTTCCTCCAAGTCGGTGTCCTCTGTGAGGGACTCCAGTGAGGAGTCTAAGTGTCTCTTTTTACACCTGTGTTTTCGAGGAACCTCCTCATGGGGAGTCTCTGGGGAGGACTCGAAAATGTCAATCTGTTTCTGTGGGGGAAATCCCTGGGGGCAGAGAGGCAGCAGGCTATCCCTGAGGGGCCAGGATGGTGGAATCTGGACCACACACAGAGGGAGCCAGGATGGACTCTGAGGATGAAAGCATCAAGGATCTCAATTTAATCGAGAGGACCCTCTCCACCACAATGAAAGCAGAAGGAGAACGCACCCCTGGAGCTGGAACCATGACCAGGTCCGTAATCCTCTAAACCAACTGGGGAGCTGGAACCAAACCTCCAGGCACTGAGACTCTGAGTGGGCAGCTCGTCTCTGAAAAACTTGGCACCGACACCACCACATCGGATCTAGTGCCTAGGTCATGGCTCCAAGAGCTGGTCTGCTCTAAGCACTCAGGGCAATGGCCGGCTTCGAGGTACAGGGTATCATCGGTGCCAACCCCTCGATGCCAAGGGGCCTCGGACCCGAATACTCCAAAACCGGGGGTCGGATCAGAGGAGTGATTGGGACAAATGCAGACTGCATGCCCCCAGCCTGGAGGGGGAGGGGGCAGGCAAGACTCCCATCTGAATCTACGTGCAGATGAATCTCCACATCATCCTGTCGACCTTGGCTTTGGAGAGGCTGCGGGTGGACCTGGAGGAAGAGGCCACCGACACCGGCCTAAAGAGGTGGTGGGGGGGGGGCGCTACACAGGAGAGCATACCCAAGCCACCTCCGGCTCCGGGGTGAAGCAAGGGGAACGGAGGCAGGGTGAACCCGAGCTAGCAGCCAGGTGAGATTTTGCCGCAGGCTCAGCAGAGGAAGAGTGCTCGGGAGACCGCTTCCTTGGCCTATCCCAGTCCCTATGTTTACGCCTCTCTCTGTCCCCGGTCCTCTTGGCGGGAGGTTGAGTCCCAGAGGCCGGGGTGGAGGGAGCAGTAGAAGCAGTAGAAGCAGCCAAAGCTGCTGAAGCAGCTTGGGCCTCCACTGAGGGTGGAAGGAGGAGGCCCTTAAGGATGAGCTTATTCCTCCTGTTGCTCAATGCATGGGGACTGAAACCCATGCAGATCAAACAGGAGGAATCGAGGTGCTGCATCCCCAAGCAAACTACGCAGAGAGTGTGGCCATCCACTGGAGAAAGCTGATGACCACACTCTGTGCACTTTCTGAATCCCAGTTTGGATGTCTCCACCATGGGGATGGAGAGAGAGAACCCAAACCACTCACCTACACACACACACACACACACACACACACACACACACACACACATGAGAGATAGTGAGGGGAATAGAAAGTAGGCAAAGTTTTTTTTTTTAAAGTACCGACGCCTGAGCGTGAGAAGTAAGAAAAGTAAAATGGGAGATAGAAAAGGATGAGGATTAGCTAAATACCCCAAAATTTACCCCCCAAAATCACTAACGGCATGGACCATGATGCTCACATTAGACACAGCAAATGAGACCTGAAGGGAGAAATGAGACAGGGGCATTATGAATATGGGAGGAGCTTGGAGCTCGGATCCGAAGCTGGAGAAATGCAGCCTAGTTGGATCCGTCCCGGATCCATGTCCCACAGGTTGAAGACCAAATGAAAACAAGTTCAGATGCCATGCTAAACTGCCAGATAGAAAACAACTTCCAACGGAGAGGATTCAGGCAACTAAAACCAGTTTCAGCTAGCCTTGGATGTGTCACAATCTATGTTATAAGTTTGCTATAGTCTTAAAAGCTCAAGTTCAGTTTATTTTCTATGTAATATTTTTTATGACAGAAGTAATATCTTTGGTCTTTTTGTTTTGTAAACTTTTCAGAAGAAACAAACATTATACAAGAGTATTTGCTTTCAAAAGCTTTCAACCTGTTAACACAGGACTAGGGAGAATACCAAAAATAATGAAGAATAAATATCTGGAAATCTAGGAATTTTTTTTAAATATTGGTCTTATTCACCTAGAATGTTAATTGAATAAAAGGATGCATTAACATTCATTTTTTGAAGAATAAGAAATCTGGAATTGCAATGCTGTCATCATATACTGACTGCAATCTTCAGTGCTTTTCCAAAACATCGCAAATTATTAATAGGGGGCCAAAGACAGAATACAAGGCAAAACCAGGAACAGAATACAACTGTAGGGAGATGTCTCAGTTTTAAAATTCAGTACACAAATGTACTTTCACATTCTAAGAATAGTAATCTAAATGAAATCATATTATTTTTACCTGAGACTTGTATTTTATTGATTTAAATGCATTATGATACTGCTGTTCATATTTTGTCACAGTCATTGTATTTTTTTTGTCTCATCTGGCTAGAGTTGAAAATGGTTTACAGGAGTCAGTCCTCTCACCAGATATTATCGGTAAATCAACCCATGCTTTAGACAAAAGATATATTTGTGACACATCATTTCTGGGTATCCTAGGACTAGAAATGCGATTGTAGCATTAATATCTATTTTTTACTTATGATATATAGCTCAACATACCTATATACATGCATACAAATATTTCAGACACAGACAATAATGTCCTAGCTGGCCAGTATACCAAAACATTCATTCCCATAATAAGTGTTCAAGTTGTTCTTACAAATATCAAAACAATATCTATACTACTGCTTACTTTAATATAAACTGGTAGTGTAGTCCATGCCTCAGCTACTCTCTCACAGAAGCAATTACTCATTCCCATATAATTTTTCCTACAAGTTGCCTGATGATTCTCTACTACTTTCTGAAAATCCCAAACATTCCCACACAAAAGTTTTCATAAACCAAACGTAAGACATAAAAAGTACCTGTTAATGATGCTGCATAAATTGGATGTGAGATAAGAGTTGAACAGTAAATGGTTCAGGGGTTTCTCCAATGAAACAGTAGACTCTGTATTATTCCAGCAGACAGACAATGTTAATGCAGCTAGAAGGTTTGACTTTGTTCCTTTTTTTGCAAGATAGTTTAACAGAATCATCCTAAAAGTAGTGAAAGGGAAGTAAAGAAAAATGAGAAGACAAACAAATAGTTATGTAAGAAAAGACTGATATTTACTTTGTTAATGCTGTTAGTTCCTTGCTGGCTATACTTTCTGTGCATGTCTGTACAAGTGACAGACCCTATTATCCTTTACTCTTCCATGTCTATTTGTAACTTTGTCCTTAGTGCCACAAATCTCAGACAATCACTGAAGCATAAGTAAAGACCCCCTTTTTTGAACATCCTTCTGGAGCAGAGGTACAGGCAAAACATCTTTAGCAAGCATATGTCTCAAATCAAGGTTTCCTTGTGTACCCATATTTTCCTCAAGAGATTTCCCTGAAGCAAGAGAACTGACAAAAAATCACTCCCCGATGGCATCCTGTTCAGCTGCGACAGCATAAATCAAAGCAGCAGGAACGTTCTCAGACACAGCAGCTTCACCATGTTAGGGACATCCCTTTCCAACTCCATCAAGAAATGCTCTTTACGAGGGGCGTGGCTAGGATGCTGAACTGATAGCTGCACTTCATTTCAGCTCTCTTACCTCAATACAATTCCTGACAGGAATTTTACAAAATAATATTTAATTTGAAGAAATTTTTATTACTAACTTATTTCTAATAACTCTGAGCATCTATAAGAAACATTTTATTGTCAGAACTTGAATAATTCCTGTCAAATTAATTACTGGAAAATCAGCACCAATATCAGCTTTACAGCATGAGTCATCTAAGGAATACAGCACAAGACTCTTCTCTCAAAAAAGACCTGCAGTCTCTCATTACAAATATACAGGAACTTACAATAAAAATCGACAAGATGGACAATAAAATATATACTTTTAAAGAAAAATGCTCACAACAACTGGAACAGCTTCAAGAAATGTTTACACAGCAGAAAGGACATATATCACTTATTGAACAGTCATTAAGTGACATTGACACTAGAGTTCAAGTAGAAGAACAACAAACTGAATTCTTACTTCAACAGAATACATATTTACTAGAAAAACTTGATGATATGGAAAACCGAACAAGAAGAAATAATATTAGAATATATGGTCTACCAGAAAAATCTGAAGGGGACAATATGATAAACTTTCTTACCACCTGGATACCAGATGTAACAAAATACCTGAAGCTCTTACATATGGTATAGAACGGAGGCATAGATCACTAGCAGCTTCAGGAAATGCTTCTTCTCCGGGTAAGAACAAGCCGAGATCTATAATTGTGAGACTTTTTTCTACACAAGATAAAGATCTTATATTAAGAAATGCTTGGGCAAATTTTCCCATCAAATACAATGATTCATTAATAAGATTTGACAATGATTATTCTACAAAGGTGGTTTCAAAAAGAAAAGAATTTCTACCAATAAAAAACCTTGAAGAAAAAGCAACTGAAAGTCCATCTTTTATTTCCAGCAAGACTGAAAGTTTTTCTACCAAATGGAATAAAAATCTTTGAAACAGTAGATTCAGCAATAAAATACCTTACCAACAACAACATCCTAACACATGAAGAATCTATGGACTGGACAATAAGTACACAGAAGAGAAATGCTGAAGTAAATAATTGGAAAACTGTTGAGCAAAAGAAAAAAACACTAAAGGTCAATCAAACTTAAATATGTTAGATTCTGTAAAATCTAAATAATAATACTAACAACAAAAGAAAAGTTCTTACTGTCTTCAAGTTACACCAAAATAGGTACTGTTTTCAATTATATTTTAAATGTCAAAATTAGCATAAATGTAAATACATTTATCTCAAATCACATCAATATACTAAGCATAATTTAAACATTACTCTATTTTTCATTATTATCCATCTATTATTTTCATATTCTTAATTAGAGTAATCAATGCATAATAATGTTCCCAAATAGTTTATTTATTTATTTATTTATTTATTTTCTCTTTGTGTTTTGTTGTTTTTATTTTTCTTCTTTTATTAAATCTTCACTAACTTATAATACTTTAATCAGTATATGGTTATATTGCTTAATAGGTATAGTAACGGCTGATATATAACTTATTATCAGTTACATCCCTGATAGTATTACTTTTATAAGTTAAAAGTGTCCCTGTTTGGATAAACGCTAATGCTGGGCAGAAATGTGTTGCTTTTGAAATGAAGTATTTCAGTTAGGATGTATCATAAGACTACTTTAAATAATCTTAAAAGATGTTCTGCCTTTGACCCATATGCACATACTGATATAGTCCAGTGAAAAATATGTTTTAAGTGATATTTTGAGGCTATAAGTCATGTGTGTTGTGGCTCCAGACATCCGGAGTTGAAAGATGCTTGTGACTAGCTTAGATATCCTGTTGTCTTTTCTTTGTAGAGAAATAAGGCATAGCATGTTTAAAATGCAAAGTTTGACAGTTGTGAACACTACTCCGTAAACTAGAGTGCTTATGCCACTACATGAGTTTGTCACCAAATAAGAGGAGGGAAAAGAAAAAGAAAAAACACATACCTTTTCCTGCTTGGTTCTCGAGACAATTTAACAGCCACAAACATCACTAGAAACTTGAGTTACTTATTGCTTGTCACATTTACTTGTGTACGCCATCCCTGACTCTTTCTAATTGACGCCTAGTCAGAAAATAAGCTAGGTTCACATTTAAAGATACAGAAACCTAAATTCCTTCTAAGGAAACATAAATAATATAAAGGTTCATATAAATATACACAGATATTTATTTTTGAAGCACTTTCAGTTTATGGCTACTGATGTCTTCTAGCACCTTGATAGATAAGGACATATATCTGCTTGTCTTTCTATCAGTTTAGATTTCCAGACATTTTAGCTATCCCTTACTATGTTTTATACAGCAGAGTTTAAAAGCAGAAATTAATCATCAGCAAATAAAATCACTGCTGTTTTACAAATTCTCTAAAGAAACTAGTAAATGTCAAGCAACTGACAGGTTTGTTTTGGGAGGGTTGCCATTTCCCACACTGGTGCTCCTGCAGAATACTACTGATGTCCTGCTGCCAAGGTATGCCCTCAGGTGGGATGCAACAAGAAGGTTGGATGTGCATTTGGCAAATCAAACATTTAGATGGCGGTATGGTATACTAGATGGAGAAAGTGGAAGCAATGATTGTATAGGCAACTATAATGAGTAACATAACAACAGTGGATTTGACCCGGTGTGTCAATTATGCAATGTTTATATCCCATGTGGCTTTGGGCTTTGTCGAAGCATCTGTGTTCTACACACATATTGTGTTGGATCTGATTTGAGTGGAAGGGGGAGAGGCTTAGCCCACACCCTAATTTGTTACTGGGTTGCCATGCATTATGGGCATGCATTGTGGCAGGTACTCAACGGGCTATCCATCCTTAGATGGCTCATGCTGTTCCCGTTTGCTCATCTGAATGGTGACTGCGGCTGGTGCTCTTCTTGTTATGTTGCCTGGCTGTGGCTTCACCCTTCTTATAATATTGCCTGCCTGGCTTTTTACGTTATCAAGAATGACACAATACTAGTGTATGCGGGTATATCATGTTACTGTTAGTGTGGACAAGGATGCTTGACAATGCAACTATGATTCTTGGACCTTTCTGCAGACGGGTGTGTTGTCTGGCAGTTGAGAGCCTGGTTGTTCCTGATCAGCGGACCTGTATTTTTGTGTTTCAATGTGACTGCATGAAAGGATGCCAGTATTGGTCTGCAAGTTTGGTGGGCAGTAGATTCGTTGGGGATTGATTTGAGGAGACACTTGTATTATGGCTGGGGCACTTGACATTTGATAAATGTATCCTCTCAATGATGCGTTCTGTCTGGTCATTGGCTGTAAAACAACTTTTCTGAGAAATATTGTTGTGGTGCCAGTTAATGATTTGGATTAAATGTTTCTATATACAGTCGTGAAGCAATTGCCAGGATAAAATGGTACTCTTGCAGTGCATGGATCATCGTGGCTGTCCTCCGATGTTGGAGGAAAAACAAGCTTCTTGGACACCTTTGACGTGGTAAAGGTGTTACCCCATGGTTTGAATACTTTTGTCTCTTTGCTGCAAAATGGGTTGGGAATTTTGGCCTGTAATATTTTCAGACATGGTGGTTTGAATCTTGGCAGCTTCCATTGTTTTGATGTGTTCTCCAGTATACTTTTGTTCAGTCATAGGATTGAATTACTGGTGTTGAGTAGGTCAGGATTGTATCTCCAGCACTTGTTGTCAGCAGATAGACGCACTGGTTGGGTGTCAGTCTAAGCTGTGGGAGTTGATGTGTGATATACATAGATGTTTGCTTTGAGGGTGTGGTCAAGTGCTGCAGTTTTACCTCTGTACTGTGTCAGTTTTCATTGTGCAGGGTCCCTCTGAGGGTTGATGGAAGTGTTGGCAACAAGACACTCAATCAGGTAACAACATTATGAGTGGTCTCTTGGATAAGGGAGCTGTCTAAATTGTGATCTTGTTGTCTCCAGCCATGGGAATTGTCATTGAAAAGCTGAAAATGCAATCAGAGGAACATATTTAATGTCTACTAAAGAAATATTAATATACTTATACATTGTATCGCATTTCAGTTTATGTTAAACATGAAATATGATGTGGTTTCAGAACTATTCATGTTTTATTCCAATATGACTTTGCAAATATTAATTTAAACACTGGTTTCGACTTGAGTAGTCTAAAACAATTGCACAACAATGGTACTGTATTATACAGTAATGTCAGTAAATAGTTTTCAACAGATGTATGAAATATACAGTTATAGATTTTAACATGATGTTTATTAATACCCTAAATTATTTTGAAATGATACTACCTTAATCTAAATATTTGTACCTTTTGAAACCTGCTTAGAAGTAAGTATTATTGAATTACAATAAGATGAGTAAAGAATATATGTATATATTTTAGCTGATTAGATTATCTTAATATATTATTCAATTATCTTTATTTAAAACTAAGAGGATAAGAGAAACTGATCCAAATATTATTTGTGAGGGTAGAAAGTTTGTTTGGTTAGATTCACTAACCAAACGAAGAGGTATATTACCTCATAGCAATAGGGAATGGTTTTTAAGGTTAAGAATTACAAGTTTGGAAGTTCTTTTTTTTTTTTTTTTTATTCTATCACTTTGGTGTCACTCAGAAACATGCAAAAATCATACAAGAAAAACTTTTTGAATACTGTATCCAAGATGGAACTAAGAATAAACAATATTTACATAAACTCACACATAAAACAAACTCAAAACTAGGAAATGAAATGTTTATCCATAAATGTTAATGGTTTAAATAATAATAATAAAAGGAGAAGCCTATTCAAGTACATAAACTTACATAAACCACAAATAGTCTTTTTACAAGAGACACACTTATTAGATAGAGATATAAACAACTTAAATATTAATAATTACACAGTACTAATAAACTCTCAATACAAAACAAAAAAGAGGAGTAGCTATACTACATAACTCAACTATAACACCTAAAATAATTACTACTCATCAAGATACATCAGGTATGTTTTGTCTAGTTTCAATAGAGTTAAATAAGAGAATCTATATGTTAGTAAATCTATATTGGATCCCAGGACTAGGATTAAAAACAGTTAAACAGCATTTTGAAGAGATAATTCATTTAACTAAGGGTAGCCTGATATTGGCAGGAGACTTCAACTGTATAATGAATGAAAAAGATACAGATTCTAAATCCAAAAGAAGAAAACAACCCATCTCTAAAGCACTATCAAAATTTATAGATACATTGTATTTAAAAGATATAAATGAATTTGCAGAACCAGACTCACTAATCTTCACATTTTATTCTCATAGATATAAAACTAACTCTAGAATTGATAGAATATATGTTGCCAATGACCTAATAACAAAAATTGACAAAGTCAAAATCATAAATTGTCCTTTATCTGATCATAATGCCATAGTCTTTGAGATAGAGCTTACACCATTTTATTCAAATCCCATTACTAGGATACCTTCCTATATCACAAAATTGAGAGATTTCAAAGAATTTTATGAAGAAACAATCAAAAACTTTCTAGAAATAAATTACACAGAAGATATTTCAGAAATATATGTCTGGGATTCATTAAAAGCAGTTACATATGGGAAGATATTATCCTGGTACATAAATAAAAGAAAGTTATGGAATAAAGATATGCTAGACTTACAAAACAAAGCAGATAAATTGAAACTGGAAATACAAAAGGGTAATGCTACTCAAGTTCAAGAACTTACACAAATCAATAAGAAGTATACAGAATTGCTACACCATAAGATTATGATTAACTTAGAAAAGATAAAAATAAACTCATACTCTACTAATTCAGCACACCTGAGATACTTAACTAATAGAACAAAAAATAATTAAATCTAAGCAAATAAAAGAAATATTTATTCCCAATACTAACAAAAGAGTTACGGAACTAAATGATATTTTAGAAGCATTCAGACTCCAATTTAACATTGATAATTCCATAAATACTCAAGATACACCTACTAAGGATATAAAAAATACTTAGAAAACAATATTCATATTAAATTAACACAAGAACAAATAGACATTATAAACAAACCAATCAATATGACAGAATTAAAATCACAAATTAAAAAGCTCAAGACAAATAAAGCACCTGGCCCAGACAATATGCTACCAGAAATGTATAAATTAATACCCAATCAAGCCATATCTTTATTATTAAAAGTATATGATATAGCAAATAAAGATTTGAATATGCCTCTTGGAAATATTCATTGATATCCCCAATTATCAAACCAGATAAAGATGAAAACAGTGTTCCTCATATAGGCCAATATCATTACTCAATATAGACTACAAGATGTTTATGGCTATATACGCAGATAGGATCAAACACTTTCTTCCTTTCTTAATTCACAAAGATCAAACAGGTTTTATTAAAGGAATAAATACTTCAGATAATATTAAAAGAATACTAACATTAATAGATTATAGCAAACATAAAGTCCTAAATTTAAATGTAATCTCATTAGATATTAATAAAGCTTTTGATTCGTTAACTGGAACTTTCTTTCACTAGTTTTAAAAGAATATAACTTTCCTTCTAATTTTAATAATCTTATCCAAATACTATATGAAAAATCTACTGCATATGTTAAACTGGGATCATATAGATCAGGCCCTATAACAATAAAAAGGGAACTAAACAAGGTTGCCCTTTATCACCATTGTTATTTGCATTACTCATAGAACCCTTTGCAAATCAAATCAGATCAAACAATAACATAAAGGGCATTTGTATTAATAAAATTTTAAACCTTAAAATCCAACTCTTTGCTGATGACATACTATTAACTCTCTCAGATGCAAATGAGTCTTTGAATGCTCTATTTAACTCCATGAATAAATTTCAAAATATTTCAGGCTTAAAATTTAATGAAAACAAAACTAAATTATGCCCTGTAATTGTAAAAAAAAAATAATATAAACAAAAGATTTTCCAAATATATAGTAACAGAAAGTAAATTATTATATCTGGGAATAAATCTACTCAATGAATTAACAGATTCTCTAATATTTAACTATAATAAAATACTAGACAAAATAGAACAAACAATTGGTTACTGGAATAAATATATCTTTTCAACAGCAGACAGATTATATCTTATTAAAATAAACATATTTTCCAAAATATTATACTTAATACAAAATTTTTCATTGCCACCTCCCAAATATATTATTCAAAGATGGTTTCCAAATAAACCCCGTATAGCCTTAAATAAACATTTGCCAGATTGGGAAGATGGTGGAATTAATTTACCGGATATTGATTTATATATTACCTCATCTGTTATTAAAAACATAACACTATGGTTAAATAATTCATACACACCTATATGGAAACAAGCCCATGAGCAGATTTACATAGAAATCAATTATAATCACATACAAGACAACTTAACAGTAATACCATCACCCCTTATATGGATGTTAAAAGATTATTTTTAGGGAAAAGAAATAATATTAATAAATTGCCATCAAACTATGTAAGCTCTACACTTTCAGTGTTCAGAACATATATAAACAAAATACCAAATATTAATTCTTGGATTTTTCTTATTTTCCCTATAGCTTTTACACCAAATATTCTAGATACATTCCAAATATCTAAAATAAATATACTTAAAGAAGAAACATTACTCTTTTGGCATCAACTTATAGAAAAGGGAAAATTCTAACAAAGGAACAGATAATTTATAATTATAATATAAATAAAGACAATTGGCTGTTTTACAAAATCTAAGGCATTTTCTTATAAATAAAATAGAACAAATGCAACCTTCAGTTAGACATGAAGCTCCAAAACTCATTGAATACCTTATTCTTATCACAAAACAGCCTTATCAGGGTACAGGTTATTTGTCTAATATCTATAAAATTGTTAAAAACAAAAACTATCATGAAAAATCATACTGGGATTATTATACTTTAATAAACAACCATCCTCCAGTTAAAGAAGAAAAAAGTAATATTCTAAAATCTTCCAAATTTTCTACATTATCAAAATACTGGCAATTATTCACTTGGAGATATCTACATAGAAGTTTCTATACACCACATAGGTTAGCCAAAATGTATTCTATTGAAGATCGATGTTGGAGATGCCATACCAAGATAAAAGCAGATTGGCAGCATGTTTTTTATGAATGTATATGTCTCAATATGTACTGGAAATCCATTAATTATTTTTTCAGACTGTTTATAATGATAATTTTCAATTAACAAAGTCTTTAATTTTATTCAACTCTCCTATTCCAAACTGTGTACCAAAAAAAGACACTAAAATTCTATGGTCACTATTGGCTATTTCAAATCATAACTATACACTGGAAAAATGAGGCTTCACACTCGTCTTAAGGAATTTGAGACTTTAACAACAACAGTTGCTCACATGGAAATATTAACAGTGAAGAACAGAACTAAAAGATCTACTTCTTACTATTACTCTTGGATGAAAGTACTGGAAATACTTGAAAATATCGAAGAAGATATATCATCTTATGTTTCTAACTTTATATAATATAGAATTTCAATGTTATTTGCATAGACACCAATGTAAATAGTTATATAATGGTTTGAAGTTAGTAATGTTTTAGAATTGTAAATATGTTATTTATCTTTATTTCATGTAATGTTTAAGACATCTTATTTGAAATAATAAAAAAAAATATTTAGTGAAAAAAGAAATGCTCTTTACCACAACATACTGATAGAGCAGACATTTGTTTTCCTGGTACCCTAGCTAAATTCCCCCTAATTGCTATGAATGCTATCTCAAGTTTCCCTGAAAAAAGAGGCCACTGTCTTATTGGTGCTTACTTGGTTGACAAAAGGATAAAACACACACACACACACACACACACACACACACACACACACACACACACACACACATAAATATATAAATAAATATATAAATTAATTAATTAATTATCACAGTAGAATTAGTATGACTACTAATGCAGAGTGCACTCATAGTGCTCAAAGTAAATAGGTGTTACAGTCTGATCAGATTAAATATTTATTGCAAGTATGTATCACTATGCAGAATGGTACTGTGAAACCCAAAAGGATGTGTGTGCAATACATGCAAGGCAATTGATTACTGGGGTGACACTGGCTAATGAGGGAGGACTCCACTGATTCAGCAAAACAGTCAATAAGGGAACTGCCATTAGGGAAGCCAATTAATATATTACAAGAAAATGGCTAAGAACTATTCTATAAGATTATATAGGTTGACAATCCTTAATCTGAAATTTCAAAATCCGAAAAGCTTCAAACATTTTTTTGCACACTTGTCGGCCCGGCACACTGCTCCGCACTCGTACTAATAGCAATGCATAAGTGCATAGTACTCCTATTGCTCACTGCTCATAGATCCCTTTATTGCTCTGTGTTTAATTTCACTGTGAAAATGTCTAACAGAGCTGCAGATACTCCAAAGGGTAACACTGGGAAAAAGAAAAGCTAGTGTTAGTCATTATCAGTAATGCAGAAGGTGGCTTTATTGCAGAAGCTTGATCGTGGCGTGTCTGTGCAGCATCTTATTGAGGAATATGGTGTCGGAACTACTACTGTGTATGATTTAAAGAAGGAGAAAGACAACTTACTCAAATTTTATAGTGACAGTGATGACCATAAACTAATGAAAGATAGGAAAGCACTGCATAAGGCAAAAAATGAAGACCTTGACCTTGTGCAGATGCAGTGGATGTGACAACAAAAAAGTGAACGTATGCCACTGACTGGTTTGTTGCTCATGAAACAAGCAAGATTATATCATGCAGGACTGAAGGCGATTGGCAATATTCAGAAGGTTGGCTGCAGAAATTTAAGAAGCGTAATGGATTAAAACATCTAAAAATCTGTGGTGAAAAAGCTTCAGCTGATCATGAATCAGCTGAAAATTACATAGTCAAATTTGCCAGGATAATATCGGACAAAAACCTAAGTCCTGAAAAAGTGTACAATGCTGATGAAACAGCTCTCTACTGATGTTCTGTCCCTAGAAAAACATTAACAGTGGCTGATGAGAAATCATCAACAGGTTGTAAGGATGCTAAAGATAAGTTAACTATTCTTGGGTGTGCCAATGCTGCAGGCATACACAAGGTGAAGTTGGCAGTAAGTGGTAAAAGCAAACGTCCAAGATGCTTGAAATGTGTATGCCACTTACCCGTGCACTATTATGTAAACAAGAAAGCATAGGTTACAAGAGAAATGTTTTCTGACTGGTTTAATAATCACTTCATACCAGAGGCATGAGATCATTGCAGGCAAGCTGCGTTTGAAGAAAATTGTACAATTTTACTGCTCCTGGACAATTGCTCTGCATATCCCCACTCTGAACTTCTTGTGAAAAGTAATGTTTTTGGAATTTATCTCCCCCCTAATGTTACATCGGTATTGCAGCCTTGTGACTAGGGAATTTTACGATCAATGAAGAGCAAGTACAAAAAACATTTTGTAAACTGTATGCTTGCTGCAGTCAAAAGAGGTGTAGAAATCCAAGACTTCCTGAAAGAGTTCAGTGGTAAGGCTATATTTACGCAGTTGCTAATTTTAGGAAGGATATTCAGAAACCGACTAACTAATGCTTGGCACAAACTTTGGCCTACAACACTGTTTGATGAAAATGAACCAACAGTTGAAGACTTTGAAGGATTTTGTGTCACTGATGAGGAGGAGATGATATCTAACCTTGTAATATACACTAGACGTTTATCGGCAGTAAGTGTAATCAACCTAAAGGAAGATGACATAGAAGAAGTGTTAAACACTGACAATGGTGCACCTGTTGTGCATTCCTTGAGCAATGGAGAAATTGCTGTAACAGTCTTAAATGCAGATAAGCATGAGGACAGTAGTGATGATGAGGACACTGTGGGCACTAATGAAAAAATCCCCACGGACGATATGGTGAAAATTTGTGATCAGTTAATTGCAGGCCTTAAACAACTTGAATTTATCAGTGAGCAACAGACTGTGGCAATTTACTCAGTTAAAGAGAGACTGCTTCAACAGAAACCTATGTTAGTGAGACAGATGACACTTCAAGAAGTCTTTAAGAACACTGTCTGCTGTAGCACTACTTCGCCTCCTAAGAATCCTGTTCCTGATCCATCATCAGATGTCTGACTACAACTTGATGATGACTGTCACAATCCATGATCCAACCCTGCACCTTCTGCAGCACCTTCTAATTAAACCCAGTGTGTGTGTGTGTGTGTGTGTGTGTGTGTGTGTGTGTGTGTGTGTGTGTGTGTGTGTGTGTGTGTGTAGAGGGATCATCGAGCACTTCCAACAATCTTGACCCTTACACTAAATAAATGCACATCTGAATTTTCAAAAATGAATCTTTTCAATTCTTTACAGCACAACATACAAGGTTTATGCAATGCAGCATAGTTTCACTGCTGTCCTGTCGTCTAACACTAGCAGTAAAAATTTATTGTAAATTTTGATTCCTAATTAAGCTGTACTTGTAATTCATTGTCTGAGGGCTCTAAAATCAGAACAATTCTGAAATTCGACACTCGGATGGTCCCAAGGGCTTTGGATTAGGGATTGTCTACCTGTATGATCTATAATAACAGCCAAAACAATGTTGGAGTTGAATAGCACTCTAGAAAGACGTTTTACTCTGCTTAAACTTGAAGACACATAACCATACAGAAAGGCTTCAGGTACTGTCATTATATTTTGCTTCTTGTCTGGTCTGCAAAGTAAAGTCTGATCCAGTCCTGTTTGAAAGTCAATGCTTCAGATGTACCACTGACAGACTACCAAAATAGGACGAATGAGTGACATGAGAAGCATCACTTAAAAGTGTTAATAAAAGATCCTTCTATTACAGGTGGTTACCACCTCCTCAGACACAGCACTTCGGCCTGAAACATGGTGACCCTATGCAGGAGTTTGAAAAATTCATTAATTTCTCAGTGAACTATGAAGGATATTGTCAGAATGACAGACTTCT
Source organism: Protopterus annectens (assembly GCF_019279795.1). Classification (NCBI taxonomy): domain Eukaryota; kingdom Metazoa; phylum Chordata; order Ceratodontiformes; family Protopteridae; genus Protopterus; species Protopterus annectens. Next base: position 581,519,075 of record NC_056729.1, on the reverse strand, counting down.
TAGTTTTCTGGTGGGACAGTAATACCTGGATATTACAAGGAAAACAAACAGCACATGAAAAGCACTGACAGTCAGCAAACATGTTTACCTTTGATAATCAGATCGGACATTTGCTACACTAGATCATCAGACAGGTTCATAGGTTCATAGGAGGCTGCTAGGCTATTGGCCCTAGGACCTTTATAAGCCTAGCCATGTTGTATCCTTCTTCCCTTACTTATCAAGTGGTATGGTCTATATTTGCAGCTTGAATCTATGATCAACACCAACTGCCCTTATCCAAGAGGGACATAGGTGACACCCCCAGGGTAAATTTATTGTCTCCCATCCAGTTGTCTAAGTCATGCTTAAATAGGGTAATTGAGGAGCTCTGGTTTACATGAACTGGGAGTTTGTACCACAGGAGTGGCAATCTCTGGGAGACATATCTGTTTCTCTAGCATGTCCTGTTAATGTCATAGGCTAGGTTAAGATCCTCAGAGAGAGTGAATCTTGTCCCATTTGACTACGGATTTCAGCATTTCCATTAGGGCAGGGTCTGAGACTGCTCTTTAGGCCAGGCACAACTTGCCTCTCAGTAGCCTATGAGATACAAAGCATAGTGACAGGGCCTTCACTCTGTCCATGTAGGTTATGTGATGAAGGCCCTGAATTTTGTTGGTGAGAAACCTCTGAGGTCTCTCCAACTGCTGCAGGTGACTGGTGAGGTACATACAGAAGGCAGCGTTGTTGGTCTGATGGGTGATGAGTACAGGGGAGTTATAACATCCTTAGCTCTGGATACAATGCACGTACTTATGAGATGCACAATGTAGAAGGCCTTCCTTACCACTGTAGACAAATAGTGATCAAAGTTAAGGTTGCTATCAAACCACAGAGTTTGAGCTAAGGGAGTACTGTTAATATTGTAATTTGCAGGAACTTCACCTTTGCTGAAAAGGATGATTACTCATTTTTTTTAGTTTGTGTTTGGCTTTGGCACCAATAATTTGTCTACTTAAGTCTTCTTTGTAGTATGTCAAAATTGCTGGTGGACTCAGTCACTGCACCCAGTTTGCAGTTATCGGCAAATGTAAGCCACAGGCCATCTATTTTTGCCTGGACTTCTGAGAAATAGATTCCAAACAGTAGGGGACCCAGCACAGATCCTTGTGGTATACCACCAGGGTTGCCAGACGCCCCTATTTCAACAGGACTGTCCCGGGATCAGCAGCCTGATCCAGAGTCCCGCACTGCCGGTTTAAATCCCAGGCAGCCTCCGCTTTGGTTTTTTTTTTGATTGGCCCGTATACTGGCATACGGGCCAATCAAAAATCGCTAAACATGGAGCTACCTCTGTTTAAAGCGGAATTGCGATGTTCCGCATTAAACAGAAGTAGCTATGTGTTTAGCGATTTTTGATTGGTCTGTATACTGGTATACGGGCCAATCAAAAAATCACAAAACAGAGCTACTTCTGTTTAATACGGAACATCACAGTTCCACATTAAACAGAAGTAGCTCCATGTGTATTTATTTTTGACTGGCCCAGGCCAATCAAAAAAATAAATAAAGACAGAGCTACTTTTGTTTAATGTGGAACTCTGATGTTCCGCATTAAGACCTAGCGTGGAAGACCTTTTTTTTTTTGTCTTCACTTGCTGTGAAAGACTTTTTTTGTCCCTACCTGGCCAGTCGGAAATCTGGCAACCCTGTATACCACTGGTAACTGGTCTGCTGGTACAGGTGGAATCCCCAACTTTGACTGAATGCGTTCTGTCAGTGAACCAGTTGGCTACCCATCTAGTGACATATGGGTTAATTCCCAGCTTGATGAGTTTCTCAATGATGCCTGAGTGGGGGATTGTGACAAAAGCCTTGGCTAAGTCAAGATATGCTGTATGTTCTGTTTTGCCTTCATCTAGGGCTTTGGTGACATTCTTGAGGAAGTCCACCAGGTTTAATAAGCATGATCTACCCTTAACAAAGCTAAATTGGGTCGGGTCAAGAGTTGAAAGTCACCTATGTTCTTGTTGATAAGGTCCATGATGATTCTCTCCATGGCCTTGCAGATAAGGCTGGTTAGGCTTATGGGTCTATAGTTCCCAGGGCCGGTTGATGGACCCCTTTGTGGAAGGGAATTACTATTGCTGTTTTCTACTCTCTTTGGACTAAGCCAGTACTTAGACTTTGGTTTTGAAGAGAGTGCTATATGGTTCTGCTAGGTCCTGTTTTAGACCATTTATTAGGCAGCCTGTGAAGTTATCCTTTCCTACATAAGCTGTGGTTTTGGCCATGGAGAGGGTGATTATGACCTGCTCTTTGGAGATACTAGGTAAAGGACTGGTGATAGGTATGCTTTGGGGTATGTCTGGTGAGGATGGGAGGGGTGAAGTTTGCCCCAAACTGTCTGATACCAGGTTGGAGATATCCTCAGGATCAGTATGAGTGGTACCGTCCACTACTAGTTCAGCACAAAGCTGGGCCTTCCCCTTTAGATTTCTGACATAGCTAAAGAATGCCTTGAGATTATCCTTAGCTAGGGACGCTAGTTTAACTTCATAATTAGCTTAAGAGGACTTTACAAGATATCTAATTCGCTTGTTCAAGCTGTGGAGAGTGTCCTTCTTCTGCTGAGTCAGTTCCCTCTTGTTCTTAGAGAACAGTTTCTTTCTCTTGTTGTATAACAGATTTATGCTTGATATCCAACAGGGTGGCTTGTTTGGGAGGACCTTGTTTTGATCTGTTCAGGTACAGCCGAATCTGTATATTTGTACAGGTGTTTATACAGGGCATTTGTGTACACCTCTGTATATGAGTCATTGTTGACAGTGGTAGCAGGGGGTTTGAAACTATTTATGCCATAATTTAGGAGGTTATAGTTTGCGCTGGAGAAATGTTTCATCCTTTTTTGCTCTTGTGTGTGTGTGGGGGGGGTCAGTTATGATCATTACTTTGAATGAGACTGATTTATGATCAGACCTTACCAGGGAGGACAACATACAGGGGGTAGTGCAGAGGCCCCCTATGTTGGTGAGTACTAAGTCTAGGACATTCAAGCCCCTTGTGAGGACTGTAGACAATCTGTTCCAGAGCATTTGCATTAACAAAGTCCAGGAACCCTAGGACGAGTGTGTTTGTGCTCATATATGACTCCAAATCGATGGAAGGATAGTTGAACTCACCCATGACCAAGGTGTTTGGCTGTACAGTGAGTGAGTCAAGTAGGTCCAGGTAGGCAGAGTGGTTCTCATGGTTCATGGTGGGGAACCTATAACCAATAATGATATGGAAGGGGTTTTACCTACAGCTAGTTGGACTTGGAGTAACTCCAGGGAGTCATACTGTTTGACCAGTCTTAAGGCGTATTTGTCTTTAATAAAGATGGATATACCTCTGCCCTTTTTTCATTTATGCTCGTTTTGAGGTATGAATGTGTGGAAGGCATTGTAGCCTTGCATGGCCAGGGTAGCTTCTGTGGCCCTGAGCCATGTCTCTATGACTGCATAGACATTTGCTTCTTCCAAGGTAAGGAGTGCTTGCAGTGAGTGCAGTTTCTGATTTAGACTCCTAGCATTAAGCAGCATAACCCTGAGTTTGTCTTTAGTGGATTTCTTTACATTGGGAATTTTGTTGTTAGGACATTACCTAAAAAAGGCACTATGGGGGAGGCAAGTACCTTTGCCAGTAACTGAAAGCCAAGAGCTAACAGGTGAAGACCATCTTTGGCAAAGCTGTGTGGTCTGTCGACCACATCTTCCTAGGCTGAAAGATACTGGATCCCCCCGGACTGACACCAGAAGCTAAGCCAATTGCTGAAGTCAATCATTTTTTGTTTATATTGAGGCATCATCCTGGATGAAGGTAGAATGCTACTTAGGGTTAGGGACATACCTGCCTGGGACACATAATGAGAGAGCTCAGTCATGTCTCTCTTCATATAGTCCAGTGAAGTACATCTCAAGTCATTCAGTCCACCATGGACTATGACAGAGTCATAACAATACTTGTTGTTGAGAGGCTTGAGTGCGTGCATGATCTGACAGACTTTGGCACCTGACAGGCAGCTGACCGTGACCTTCTCCTTGTCCAGCCTGGTGAGGGCGACATCTGTGTGTCTCACTATGGAGTCACCTATGACCAAAACATTTGGTTTTGAGGTGTTTTGCCTTGGGGGCTTCTTGACTGAGACACTGTTATGTGTATTATTATGTGTAGTGAATTCTGTTGGGTCTGCAGTGTATCATGTGTATGTAGAAGGTTTGCACTTGGGAGGTCTCTGATCTTTAAGTAGGCTTCTAGAGAGTACCTCCACGTATGTGGGTTTATGTGTTATGTGCAAGAGGTGAAGTGGGTGGTGTACTGCCAACCTGTTTGATAGCTGGCTTGTTGTTATGTAAGAAAACTGATTCCAAATTCATTGTATAGATACATCTCTCACATGTTCTACTTGTTTGTTTTAGGAATAATTGGTTGTCAGTATACATTAGGCAATTGCTACATCACCTCAGGATGCCCATGTCAACCAGGCTGGCTGGAGAAATGGTGGGAAACTGTCCATCCACTATGGCAGGTATATACTATAGTAACTAGTGGGGTGTGGGTTAGATGGACCAAGTTTTGCTGTAAGACTAAAAAAAGCAGCTATTCTATGAAGGTCTAGTGCTAGAACACGTTGACAGTGCTTCACAATGCACAACTGAGTTACTCGCAGGGCAGCAAGGTGCACCTGTGTTACGCACAGTGAAGCAAGGGGGAGCTTAGGAGGGTTCCCTAGTAGATATTTACAGAACATTGTCTTTCCATGTGTTTGCTTCTATGCATGGCTATACACAGGTTTGCTAAACCCTGTTGCATGATGTGCAGCTATGTGCAAATGCAAAACTTAAATACAAGTGGAGTTAAACAATTTGAAAACAATCTAACCAGTGGGAAAGCCTAAGACTGAGCCTTACTCCAGCAATCCCCAGCAAAAATACCTCACAAAGAGGATTACTGGCCTCAAACAGATGTCTTACGCAGACCGTCTCAAAAAATTCCAGCTTTACTCCATCACATATCGCCTACTCAGAGGCGATCTCTGCCTAACATACAAAGCTATGTCAAACCCAGAGCTGTTGGACATGCTCCACTTAAAGAAATCCCAAACTCTCTGAGCTACATGCTCTAGGGACCTAAACCTTGTCACCACAATAAACAGAACATGCTGGAGGGATAGATTCCTGTCCCACAGACTTCCCATACTCTGGAAAAGACTACCTATCTATGTCAAACAGAACTCATCATTAGCACTCTTCAAGAAAAACCTTGATGATTGGATGGGTAATAGGAAATTCACCCCAGTGATCACTTCTGTGGTTCTGCTTGACAGGGGCACAGGAAAATAATTTTCTTGGGTGGCGAAAGCCAAGGTACCTTTTTGGCTAGGCTTGTATAGGCCTAGGGCCAATAGCCTAGTATCTACCTATGAACCTATGAACTCAGATGGGTCCTATGATGCATACTACTGCCACAAGGGTGCAGGGGGGACTTCTTAATGAAAGATGCCTGTTTTTAGTGTTCAAGTGATATCAAACAGTCTAGATTCAGCAAATCTGAATCTAACCTATGCTACAAAATGCAGAAGTACTAGAAATTCAAAGTGCAGAAAATCACAGTCACAACAGCAAAAAACCATTTTAAATAAAGCAGCAGCTCAGCAGATACTGTTCTCAAAGTGCAATGTAGGCTATAAAAATACTTATTTTTTAGCAGATTTCAATGGATGCCTTGGATTTAGTTCTGATTCACTCCAGATCTCTGGCTAAAGTCACCAATCTCTGAGCAGCTCCTGTAAACTGAGTGCAAACCCACGCAAACACTACACTTAAATACAAGCGAAGTTAAATGATTTTAAACAAAGTAACCAAATGGAAAGCCCAAGACTGAGCTTTATTCCAGCAATCTCCAACTCAGACGGGTCCTTGACTGCACACGTCTACCACAAGGGTGCATGAGTGCCTTCTTAATGTAAGTTAGCCAGTTTTAATGTTCAAATGAACCAAACAGTCTAGATTCAGCAAGCCTGAAACTAGCCTATACTATAAAATGCAGAAGTACTGAAATTCATAGTGCAGAACATCACAGTCACAACAGCAAAACCAGTTTAAATAAAGCAGTAATTCAGTAGAATACTCCCACAAGAGTGTAGACCACAAACCTTCCTAGTGTGAAATAACTCATTGGGAACCCAAGTGCTTAAACCAGAACAAAGACACTTAGAATAATAGACACAATAAGCATTCACCAGCAGTTCCCAGCTTAGAAGGGTGTAGGTGACATTCTCCTGCCACAAGAGTCTAGACCACAAACCTTCCTAATGTACAATAACTGGTTTGGAGCCCAAGTGCTTAAACCAAAACTAAGAGGCTTAGAATAACAGTTACAATTAGCAGAACAGGCACAATATGCATTCAATAAGCAATTCCCAGCTCAGAAGGGCAGAGGCTGCCCTCTCCTCCCACAAGAGTGTAGACCACAAACCTTCTTAATGACTGGCCTGAAGCTCAAGTACTTAAACCAAAACTAAGAGGTATAGAATAACAGTTACAATTTGATCAGGCTACTAACAAGCAGTAATAAATGGAGCAGAATAAATGCAATTGAACACTTAAGAATATGGAGCAAAAGCAAAATAAAGTAGGAAGAAACACAAATACAGTAAAAGCAGATGAATAAAATGCATTTTTTAAAATTAAGTGGGAATGGAGAAAACAGAACACAATTCAAGGTTAATAAAACTAAGGGGGTGAGTCTTCCCAAATGATCTATCTGTACTCAGTAGAATGAGCTGATGAGATGAGACTGGGAGGAGTGTCCAAAATCAGATTTACAGTAGGGGCAGGCAACTCAAAAGCCACCAAGTTTAAGAATACAACAGCAGTTAGGCAGGTGGCAGGGAAAAAATAAAATGCAGACAGAGATCAGCAATATTCAGGCTGTGTACACCAAACAAGTCAAACAAGCACTCCATCTAGAGATTCCTCTAGATATTTCTAGCTAAATGAGGAATGCAATTTCTCATCTCCTCCCACTAATTAGCTGATGCTAGTCACTGTTTGCAAAGGAATTCTTTACTAACATTTCTAACTGACTCTAGCCAAGACCTCTTAAAACTCCAACAGAACAGAAAACTTAAAAAATGTGTAATATAAGAAAAAGATAAAAAATAGAAGTAACCAAACCTTAAATGAAAAACTTCACTTCAAACTAAAATGCAGACAGACATTATGAATATTCAGGCAAAGTACAGCAAGCACGCCAAACAAGCACTCCAGCTAAATAGAGATGCCTCACCATTAACTATCTTCAGTATGAGAGCTATGCTCTAATTATTTGATAAACAAACATTTGAACAAATCACAATATACTTAGATCATAGCAAAGTAAACAAAGTGGATATATTGTCATCCTCTCAGGTGACCTAATCAAAACAATCAGCTGATTCGCTGTTTTTGTCATCTGGGAGAAGACATGTATATAATAAAGTGGGAGCAGATACCAGACTTCCCTGAAATGAACCATCAAAAAATTTCTGCCTCAAGTTCCAGTTATAGCAGATCATATGTCAGACAGCTATAGTAAGACGTAGTAAGAGCATTTTTAAAAACTGCCACAATGTTAATACTGCATTTTCAAATATTACAAAATGACAGTGATATGACAGATATAGATATTTTATTTTATTTTCATTTGTTAACTGCACAGAATGCTGATCGAAATGCCCCATTTTCCTCAAGCAAATTTCCTAAAGCAAGGGAGAATATAATAAACAAAAGATAAAAAAGCTGACATTTTCAAATGAATGCATGCAAAATGATGAAAAGATATTTTACCAGCAGGTTATCAGTAATATAACTTAAAAATATCAAAATGCCGCATATGCAAGAAGTATTTAATATGTACAGTATATACCATTTGATGAACAGGGCCGAAGGAAGGTACAAGGAAAGGAAAAGGTAAGGGAGAGTAAAAGGATGTGATGAAAATGAAAAAGGAGAGGAGTACAGGTAGCTTTAATAAATAAAATAACAAAGTAGGGTAGAGTACAAAGAAAATGAGTCCAATGAGAAGACAATGGGTATAAGTTATGCTTCCTACTGTACAGCCCTTACTGAACTCTCATGAGTCATTGTTTAAGTAGGTTGTGCATGGCATGCTAGGAGGGAGTTCCATATGTGGGGGTATCTAGTGCTGAGAAACCGTGGTCAGTAATGCAAAGTCTATTGCTAAGAGGAAGTAAAGACAGACACCGGGATTCATGAAGCTTGGCGCAAGAACGGTTTTAGCCTTGCACCGAGCGTCCTCCTTAGAGATGGCGCAGCAGCACCATATGAATATTTATGAGGGTGTGATGCTGCACCCTCTATGTGCACAGGAAACGTGTGCGAGTGCAGGGGGTGTGTTTAAACATGGCACAGAGGCTTAAACATGCCCCCACAGTTGCACAACCTAAAATGCTTACTATTAGAGCCCACTTCTAATAGTAAGCAATTAATTCAGTGTCCGTGGATACTGAAATGTATGCAAAGCATACAAGAGTGTCCAGGAACACTGAAATAAAATCAAAGGAGTAAATGCACAAGCACGGAGTGGAATGTTGAGCCCCTGTCCCTAGAACTACTACATTTAAATTCCCCGTGTCCCAATTTTACATTTGTATTGCTTCGTTATTAAAAGTGTAAGCAAAGGGCAGCGTGTTTGCTCGTTGCTCCCCTTTGCTTACCGTAGCTTACATGTCAAAATCATCCAAATAGAAAAAAACATGCAGAATCAACATTAACGTCAATTGTGTAGTGGTTAGAGCATCTGCCTAATGAACAGGCATTCACAGTTTGAGTCCCACTGCAGCACATATCATTGTCCATGTGGAATATGTATATGAACATATTTTTACATCTTTTTGCTGTATAACCTACATAATAACATGTAAATGTGAACTGGAGTACTGCATTAAATGTTTAACTAATTTCATTTAATTAAAGTCGTAGTGTCATAATGAATAAGGCACTAGTAAGCAGGTTTAAGCACAAATAAGCAGCAGTAAACATATATAAGTACTGGTAAGCATGTTTAAGTGTGTTTGCGCAGGTGTAAGCAGTGTCTACACACATTAAGCATAGTAGAAGCTAACTGAATTTAAGAAACTGTAATCGGAACTTAGCACTGCTTACTGTCGTGCAAACCCATACACACACTCTCACAACTGCTTAAAAGTGCTTTAATCACTCTGTATCCAATGGCCCATGTTCTACCCAGCAACAAAATAAATGGCCTCTGCAAAGGTCATACCCAGGACCCTGCACACCACAGCCAATGTGATTTACCACTAAGCCATGGCAGATATACATAAATTTGATGTTATCACAAACATAACATCCAGCACAGTCATGCAACAGCACAGGAAATTTATATAATTATGTAGATGTATGTGTGTGTGCATGTACAGATATAATATATATATATATATATATATATATATATATATATATATATATATATATATATATATATATATATATAATATATATGAAGAATGAACGTTGTGACAATAAAGCATACAAAAAGAATGAGAAGGAAAACAACAGCAACTCCTGTATTACTTAGTGCTGTCATCTTATGTCATATCAAGCTGGGCAGGGGTGAGCAAATCACTGCTACTCAAACCACAGGCAGAATACTACCAGTGGGAGTAACACTGTTGATCTACTAAGTCTACTTTACAAACAATTACAAGGTAGTCCCTGGTGGGACTACCCAAAAATTGCAGGTTGATTGGACTTCCAACCATTACGCAAGCAAGAGCAGGTATGTTCAAGGACTAAATGGTGGGAGAGCCTGATGATACATGGGTTGAGACAACATACGTGTAGGGTCCCTAATGCTAGGGAGAGGGCAATGTGTGGTGGTGTGTTATGGCTGTGATAGCAACTGGAGAATGGATGGTTTGCATGTATGTTGAACTCAGGTGGGGTGGAGGAACCATGGGTATGAAATTATGGATCTAGGCATGCCAGGGTTGGATGGCCTGGTTCTAACTGGACTGCCTCATGGAGGTCAACGAGTTCATTATAAGTATATATGCATACACACATACATACATCTATATGCAGAAGTACATTCCCTGTACCACATTCATTCCTTTTGCAGACATAAATAACATGAATGTGTCCCTACAAACCTCGACAGTAGATAGAATAATAGGTTGTGCATAACCATAAATGTAATAGGTTCACAGGTAGATACTAGGCTGTCTGCCCAAGGGCATGTATAAGCCTGGCCAAGGTGTGTCGGTGTATGCTGCCCCATTGATCAATTTACTGAGCCTCTGTCAAGCAGAGCTTTGAACTGATCCCATTATGTCCCAGTCTTTGCCCCCTAATTATATTTGGCTTTGGCTAGACTTCTTACATTAAGAGGTTGAGAGGTATGATTCTCGTGTATGTTTAGTTGTGTTGCTTGGCCTCTAAGGCTCAAGTCATGACTGAATGGAGTCCTGACTCATTGGAACAGTCTGCATACTCGGTTAACAGATGTTAAATTAATAAACATTTATGTATAGTGCATTACAGAAAAGACGGGGACCCTCTTCTCTGCACTGTGGCTTATATATCCCAACTCAATAACATGCAAAATGCATGGCCTTTGTAACAGTGCAGGCCTTACTTAGACTGTCATGAAATGCTTGTCATATATATATATATATATATATATATATATATATATAGATATATTCTCATTTCTTTGCGACATTTGGCAGGATTTTGCTGGGATATACAATTCCAAGGTGAAATAAGTTGTTGTTTTGTTTCCGTTGTATATTGCAGTACTATAGTATTAGAGTTACGAGTAGATAGAAGGAAGGGACGAATCTGCAAAAATGCAGAAGTGTGTATTTTGTTTGAAGTCAGTGCTGTTCTCAAAAAAATAAAATGTGAGGACTTTCTCACTATGAAATAGTGGAATCATTCCTGTGATTTGCCGGCTACCTCAACGCCAATCACTAAACCAGTCTTATTTGTAACATAATTTTGCCAAACTCGTACATTATTAGTTTTCATGTGTAACGTGAGCGTTATCACATAGTCATAGTTATTAATTTATTGTAGTGTCTTATTAACAGGAGTAACGAAGTAATGAAGTATAGAGTCTAATCTTAAAATAAAGACATGTGTGTCCCAGGTGGGACAACACAAAATTGGGAATAGTGTCCTATTGGTCACTCATTTCACCAATGTTTGTGGACTAAAAGGTTGGGATGTCTGAGGATACATAGAGTGAGTCAACCCATGGGATGGTTCTACAAGAGTAGGGAGTGGCCAATGTGTAGTGTTGTGGATACACCATGTTTCCAACTGGAGAATGGATGACTGCTGTGTTGGTGAAGTGTTAGGGTGGGTGTTTAGAGAACTAGGACCCATGGGTATATGGGTATATATGCAAATGAAGCAGCACAGCAATAGTGTAGTGGATAGAGCATCCGTCTAACAAACAGACATTCCCGGTTCGAATCCCACTGCAGCACATACCATTTTCCATTGGAAATCTGTATATGAACATATTTTGACATCCGTCTGCTGTATAACCTGGATAATAACAATTAAAAGTGAACTGGAGTGAAGTGTCAGTGTCATAATGAATAAGGCACTAGTAAGCAGGTATAAGCATAAATAAGCATATGTAATTACTAATACACTGAACAAACTGATGTAGATTCTCCAAACAAAGATAAACCAAACTGAACAAGTCCAACAAATCCAATGGCCCAAAGGTATACACAAAAAAGTTTGTGTTACACAAGAAATTTAATGAAGCGCTTTTCATCACTGTTGATACAGTAACTTCATCAGCTCAAGTAAAAAAACTTCAAAACATGTTTAAGTAACAAATTTAAACAACATCACATGTTTGAAACTTCCAATCAACAACCAGAAGTGTGTTAACACATGTTTTTAAAGGGAAACAACTAACATATTTATACAGTATGAGTACACTTAACTTTTCAATAAAATATAAATATATAACAAAGCCTGAATATTCTATACACTTCCAAAAAAATATTAAAAACTAAAAAACATCATCTGTTTAAACTTTTTAACTTGAGCAAACAGGTGATGTTACATGCTTCGTTGACACCTGGACTAGAAAAGGCATTCAGTCTCAGCTGCCAGGCTAATTCACGTTCCTCTAAGAGTAAGTTAAATGGGCTACCCCTAACATCTACCTGGATTTGGTCAAGTACCTTAAACATGAACTTGTGTCCCCCACTCGAGTATGAATGTTTAGCAAGAGAGTTGTCGCTTTTGTTGATATCAATTGCATGGGTGTGTTCATACACTGTCACAGAGTCTATGCTTCGTTTTTCCAACACAGAAAGCTGTGCAGGATGAACACTTAGCGATATGCACAAACTTGGAGTTACAGTTAAGTTTGTGTTTTAATTCAAAATTCCTCTTATTAATTATAAATGTCTTACCTAACTCAATAAATTTGCATAACCTGCACATACCGCACATAAACATCCCTGCATGTCTATTCACATTCGTTAATTTGTACCTTTCTAATAAATTTTTGAGGTTGAAACCTCTTCTAAACACGAGTTTGGGGACACGTCCTAAGTTTTCGGCTAGGAGTTTGTCATTGCTGATAAATTCCCAGTTTTTATATAATATAAATCTAACGTTATCGCTGTCTTTACAGTATGTAGTAATAAAACTAGTTCTGTAATTAGGCATCATGGTAGAATTAGTCAAAGTCAACTCTTGGCTGAGACACCCAGGGTTAAAATCAAACCTCAAAAATTTATTAGAAAGGCAAGAATTAACGAATGTGAATAGACATGTAGGGATGTTTACGTGCGGTATGTGCAGGTTATGCAAATTTATTGAGTTAGGTAAGGCATTTATAATTAATGAGAGGAAGTTTGAATTAAAACACAAACTTAACTGTAACTCCAAGTTTGTTGTGTATATCGCTAAGTGTTCATCCTGCAAAGCTTTCTATGTTGGAAAAACGGAGCGTAGGCTCCGTGACAGAGTGTATGAACACACCCATGCAATTGATATCAACAAAAGAGACAACTCTCTTGCTAAATATTCATACTTGAGTGGGGGACACAAGTTCATGTTTAAGGCAATTGACCAAGTCCAGGTAGATGTTAGAGGTGGCCCATTTAACTTGCTTTTAGAGGAATGTGAATTAGCCTGGCAGCTGAGACTGAATGCCTTTTCTAGTCCAGGTCTCAACGAAGCATGTAACATCACCTGTTTGCTCAAGTTAAAAAGTTTAAACAGATGATGTTTTTTAGTTTTTAATATTTTTTGGAAGTGTATAGAATATTCAGACTTTGTTATATATTTATATTTTATTGAAAAGTTAAGTGTACTCAGATTGTATAAATATGTTAGTTGTTTCCCTTTAAAAACGTGTTAACACAGTTCTGGTTGTTGATAGGAAGTTTCAAACATGTGATGTTGTTTAAATTTGTTACTTAAACATGTTTTGAAGTTTTTTTACTTGATCTAATGAAGTTATTGTATCAACAGTGATGAAAAGTGCTTCATTAAATTTCTTGTGTAACACAAACCTTTTTTGTGTATACTTTTGGGCCATTGGATTTGTTGGATATGTAATTACTAGTTAGCGTGTTTGCGCATCGGGAAGCAGTGCTAACAGCCGGTTACAGTTTCTCACACTCAGTTAGCTTCTAGATTACTTAACCTGTATAGGCAGTGCTAACCCCCATGCAAACAGGCTGAAACCAGCCTACTGCTGCTTAAAAGTGCTTACTCCCGCTTACCCCTGTGCGATGAGGCATAGACATGCTTATTGCAGGAAGATGGTGAAATGGGTCACAAAGAGGGAAAGACAGTAGGCAAGATAGCTAGGGATGTGCAGGAAAGGTGTAGGGAGGTCCATACCTGCCCATGTCTTCTACAAATGTGCCAGTGCTCGGTGCCACCTGCATTGATAGCATGATACAGGTATTCCCTGGTGTCAGTGGCATCTGTCCATACAGGGCATGCGTGTAAGGCATTGTATGTCCTTTGCGGATCAAAACTGATGGCACCATATATGTTGCAGGCATCCAGGAACATAGTGACGGCGCATTGTCCGCGATTATGTGCTTATTGTACTGGTGGACAGGGTGCCATGCCCTCTGCAGCCCACTGCAATCACACCGTGCTTACTATCTGTTAACAATATGCAGAGTACTAGGAATGTAGTGGCAGTCATCTAGGCAAGTGTGTTTTTGTATGAGACATGGGTTCAGACTGTATTCCAGGTAATATTAGGGTTGCTTACTTTGTTCACCAGGCCTTTTATCAGATGTAGGGTTATGGCTTGCCAACTCAATCTCTTGTAATCCACGTCAGGTGGATATTGTGACATATAATATGGCCACCATATAGTAAAAGTACAAGACTCACTCCTCAATAACTCCAGTTGTGAGACACTCACAGCCACTCCCACACAGGATATGACTGAGAAACACACACAAACACACATACCTGCCATGTCCCGGAATAGAACTCCTACCTAACTAGTTCATTACACTACAGCATTACCCAGTAATAGCATGCACTATAGAGATTACTGGGCTACAAAGTTCCCAGATGTGTATTTCCAGGTGGGTGATATCAGCAGTCTAATCCTGAATGCCTTGACAACGTTGGGTATGTGAATTGTATGGAGTATGACTACTCTAAAAAGCCTTGTTCTCTACTCAGGCAGAGACAGACAGACAAACACACACAACACACACATTTGCCAGGTGTGGGATTGTTACACCTAACTAACTACTTTACCACACTACAGTAGTATGCAGTTCCAGGATGCGCTAAGGAGATTACTGGGTTACAGCATCCCCAGAGGTGTATATTTAGGTGGGTGACATCAGCAGGATTGCCAAAGTAGGGCCAATGAATTGTAGTGAGTGTGACTAGCCAAACATGCAGTGCTCTCCACACAGGCATAGGAACAGACACAAAAGCATCCCCAACTTCCATGTGTGGGACTAGAACCCTTACTAGAGTTCTATATCACACTACAGCATTACACTGTTATAGCACACACCACAGAGATTGCTGGAGTACTCGTTTCCCCAAAGGTGTACTCCCCAGTGATTGACATCAGCAGGATTGCTAATGTAGGGCATTTGAATTGTATTCAGTGTGACTAACCTAAATTGCCACAATTAGTCTGTATGCAGTAACTGTTGTCCTGGCAGGACCAAAATAACCCACCTTTGCAGGCCATGAACCCAGGACCCTGTACATCATAGTCACAGTAACTAACCACTAAGCCATCACAACAGTACACGAGACTGAGGTTTCACTACAGTAATCCCACCATAGGCTAATCAAAGTGAACACGTGAAAGGAATGTATATACAGTTGTCCATAAAAGACCTCTCCAATGCCAACTTCATGCTACTCAAGGCAGAAGTGACAATATTTGTGACACCCATGGAGACAGGAGCTGACAGTTCTACTGATGAATCCTGCATGAACGTTCTGTATGAGCACATCTACTTGTGCATGATTCCTGACATCCCACATGGAACCACAACGCTCACCTCCCAAATAAGCAAGCCAGTCTGGTGGTCTCCTGCCATTAACGGAATATACAACAGAAGGTAGACACTGTTGATGCAAAATGGATACTCCAAGGATGCAAACAACTCCCTTACCAGTCACAGTAAGATGATGTGATCCTCATGGAATCCTCCAAAGTTGGTTATGTAACTAAAATCACCACAGATTCCATAGACAACCACACAGCATTCTATAGTTATGTCCAAAATCTAACTGGCAATGCTGAGAAGTGCTCTGAGCTATGACAGAATGGCATTACACAGACTGCTCCCATGGATTGTGCCAATATCCTGGTGGATTTGTTTAGTGCCACAGTCACCCCCCACCACCAAAAGGGTCCACGGCAATATGAACAGAGTTCCATTGGCCAGTAATCACGGCCACACAGGCAGAAACCGCATTATCCACAGCTAAGAATACATCATCCATGAGATCAGACTGTCATGTGTAATCATAACCTTGCATCGGCCTGGTGCCCACTGAGTGGTGCACAGCTGCAGTTATCCCACTCCACAAGGGGGAATCCACCTTGGATCCCTGGAACTACTGTCACATCAGTCTGATGAGCCTGATCTGCATGGCCATGGAATGCATTATCAGGGAGGTTTGGAACACAGACATTGGCAACCCTCAAACACTGTACCTTACATAGATTGGGCTCATGGAGGGCCACTCTTGCCTCCTGGAACCAATTGTCTGCTTTGACTCAGTCTGGATAGCTGTTGAAGAGGGTAAGGCAGTGCACAACACCTATGTGGACCTCGCCAAGCCCTTCAATACCATATACCAGTCTGGAAACATAGATTAACATACTAATCCGGCCATACATCCCTATGCCATTTGATGGTGTGCCACATAGCTTACTGACAGGATCCAAACTGTAGGCATAACCATCTCCAAAGCCATCCCCAGACAAGTGACAGGCGGAGTACCTCAGGGTTCAGTCCTGGAACCACTGTTGTTTGAAATCTACATCTCTGTAGTACAGACCAACAGTACGCGACTCTGGCTAACAAAGGTAACAGATGACTGCAAAATGGGAGACATTATGAGCCTGACTGTACTGCATGATATGTTACTGATACCAGCCTGACATCATACAAGTGGGATGGGGTACTGTCAACATCTTGTGGCCTTGTTGTGTAAGCTCCTGGTTATGGGATCTGCAACAGGTGGCAGTGTTTTGCAGGGCAGACATGTTTGGCTGTGGGGGAGGGATGCCTATTTGTGTATGACATAATGTTGTTTGTGCCTGTCAACCCCATTCATGGTATATGTGGACATATATGTTTCTGCTATGTTCCAACCTTATCTACAGATGTATGTCCATATATACCTATATAGATATGAATATCTGCTCACGCATATGAATATCTGTGCACGTTCAGCTGGTGAATCTGGGCATCTTGAGGCAATGTTACAATCGCCTCATGTACACAGACAACCCACTCCTTCTCCCACAAAACACAAATACATGTGAGAGATGCAACTATATAGCCAAACTGGAGGCTGAGCTCTCTCAACTCAGGACTGGCAAGACCAGACAGGAGGAGAAGGAAACCACGCACACCACAAACCCAGTTTCACATAGAACTATCACAACTGCAAAACAAACACATAAACACACAAAGACATACTCGGAGGCACTGATCAAAAATCTACCAAAACTACAGAGGCCTCCAAAGCAGACACTCAAGCAACTGCCACCTCAAGACATAAGACATGCAACACATAGTTCTCAAAGTCAGTGTGCTAAACAGTCACAGCCCTTAAGGCAAAACACAATGCCAGACACACTTGTTATAGGTGACTCCATAGTCAGACACACTGACGTCCCACTCATCAGACTGAACAAGGAAAAGATCACAGTAAGCTGCCTGTCGGCCTCTAGAATCCGCTACATAACACAAGCACTCAGGTCACTCCACAGCAAGTACAAGTATGACTCAGTCATTGTCCATGCCGGTGTGAACGACCTGAGACGTACCTCCCTGGACTACATGAAAAGAGACATAGAGGAGCTCTCTGATTAGCCCAGGCGGTATGACCCTGACCCTGTGCAGTATCCTACCCTCACCAAGAATGATGCCACAATACAGAGACAAAATGATCAGCTTTAATTGGCTTAATTACTGGTGTCATTCTAAGGGGATCAATGTCTGTCTGCCTGGGATGACATGCTTGACAAGCCACGCTGCTTATGAGGCGGCTTGCACCTGTCACCCTGGGCTTCGGATATTGCAAAGGCTCTTGCCACCCCCATAGTGCCTTTTAGGCAAGGCTCAAATGATAAACCTACCTCCTAGAAAACAAAATGGAAAAACTAAGGGTAATACTGCTCAATGCAGAAGTCTAAACCTCAAGATGCACTTGAAGCCCTCCTCAGTATGGAGAACATCGATGTCTGTGCTGTGACTGAAACCTGGTTCAAGGCTCCTGAGAGCACCCCAGCGCTATCAGGTTATACCTCATATCATGCGTTCCGGCCCCAAAATCCGGACCGAACCACAAAAGGAGGGGGAGTATCCATATTTATAAAGGATACCCACACCTCCAGGTTAGTGGCAATGCACGAAGCATTGGAGACCATCCAGGTGCAATTAACCATTGGTAAAACTGCCCTACAGTTTGTAGCATGCTACAGACTACCCTCTCAAACTCAGGAAACCCACACAGCCTTCCTGAAGACACTGGAGAGTATGAATGCCTCTCCAAACACCATCATATTGGGTGACTTCAACTACCCAAACATAGACTGGGAACATTACTCAAGCCCCAACACCCTAAGCAAAGGTTCCTGGGTTCATAAACTCAAATGCTATGGAACAACTAGTCACCATTCCCACAAGAGGAGAAAATATACTAGACCTGATCATCACAAACATGGGGACAAAATGCTCCACACCGGAAGTATATCCCTCATTGGTGAGATCAGACCATAAATTAATCTCACTGGAGATCCACATCCCGCCCCCAACCCCAGCAAAAAAGACCACAGTGAAGAACTTCTCAAAAGCAAACTTCACATTTCTTAAGACTGGAGTGGTATCCCTCAAGGTCCCTGAGCCAGTGGAAACCACAACCCATGCTGCTGAAACCCTTACAAATGCTTTCTACGAGCACCTCCAGGAATGTATGGATCAAGCAATCCCTAATAAAATCAAGACCCTTTCCACCAAAGGTAGGCGCCCGGTCTGGTGGACCCCAGCCATAAACAAACTCTACAACAAGAGGAGAAAGCTACTACATGACAGAGCAAAATCCCTAAAAGGGAAGGCATCTCTGATCAATACCAGCAAAAAACTACGATCACTAATAAAATCATCCAAGGCCAACTTTGAGAGAAAAATCGCTAAAGACACAAAAGACAATCATAAGGCCTTCTTTAGCTATGTTAGAAACCTGGATGGAAACTCCCAGATATGCTCAGAATTAGTCCAAAATGATACAAAAATCACTGAACCCAAAGACATTGCCAACATACTGGCAGACAGGTTCAGTGCAAATTTCTCCCCTCCCTCCCCAAAGGAGAAATATCTATCCCACCAGAGTCTAGCCTCCCAAACATCTCAGATGCCCAGGTGAGAGCTGCTCTCTCTAAAGCAAAAAACACAGCATCAATGGGACCAGACGGTGTCCCTGGCTGTGTGCTACACGAGGAACTAAACCCACACATAAGACTGCTGTTTAATCTTAGCCTTACTACAGGATCCAAAGAATGGCGACGGCAACTGTGGTCCCCTCCACAAAGGTGGTGCTTCTACGGACCTTGGAAATTACCGCCCCATAAGCTTGATGAGCCTTGTCTGCAAAGCTATGGAGAGGATCATAATGGAACTCATAAATAAAGACATTGGGGACCTACAGACACTGGATCCTACCCAATTTGGCTTTGTCAAGGGCAGATCCTGCCTCTTGAACTTAGTTTTTGAAACAGTCACTATGGCCATTGATGAGGGTAAGGCAGTTCACACGGCCTACCTTGTCCTAGCAAAAGCATTCGACACAATACCCACTCGGCCATCATAGAAAAGCTCACCAGCTTAGATGTAAACCCATATGTCACAAGATGGGTTGCAAACTGGCTCAAGGACAGAACCCACAGGGCTAGAGTTGCTGGTGCCATGTCAGACTCTAAGCGGGTCACGAGCGGTGTCCCACAGGGCTCAGTCCTGGGCCCCCTATTGTTCGGCATTTATTTTTCTGAAGTGCAGGCAAACATAGGGGGATTGTGGTTGACAAAATTTGCAGATGACTGCAAACTGGGCACCATAATTGACACTCCATCAGACACAGACATCCTCCAGAGAGGTCTCATAGAAATGGATAACTGGTGCCAGACCCATGGCCTTAAGCTAAATGCCAAAAAATGTATAGTCATACCCTTTGGGAAAAACAAGGAAACCCCTAATTACCACATAGGTGGTAATCCATTAAACACAGAAGAAGTTATCAGGGACCTAGGGACCCAAGTTGACAGTAACCTCTCTTTTGACACTCACATTGCCAAAGTGGTTAGGAAGACTTTCTACATTGCCCACCTGATCATGAAGGGATTCACATCCAGATCAGGAGAGGTCATTGTACCCCTGTACTCTTCACTTATCAGACCAATGATTGAGTACAATGCCCCATTGAATGTACCTTACCCGACACCTGCAGCAGTTGGAAAGACCCCAAAAGTTCCTCACCAAAAGGATAAAGGGCTCAAACATATGTCATACGCCTGACTGAAGAAACTCCAGCTCTATTCAGTCGCATACCATCTGCTCAGAGGTGATCTGTGCCTGACATACAAGGCCATGTCCAACCCGGAATTAATGGACATGCTGCACCTCAAAAATCCAAATCCACCAGAGCCACGAGAGCAAGAGACTTAAACCTCAACACGGATATAAATAGGGCGTGCTGGAGGGACAGATTCATCACCCAGAGACTCCCTACACTATGGAACAGAATCCCAGTCCATGTGAGGCAGAGCCCCTCACTGACTCTGTTCAAGAGAAATCTTGACAGTGGATGGGAGATCATAAGTACCCAGGAATCATCTCTGTGTCACTGCTGGACAGA
Organism: Protopterus annectens; assembly: GCF_019279795.1. NCBI lineage: Eukaryota > Metazoa > Chordata > Ceratodontiformes > Protopteridae > Protopterus > Protopterus annectens. The sequence goes on along the minus strand of NC_056729.1, from coordinate 581,498,391 downwards.
GGCACAGCAAACTAATGGGTATAGTATTCTCATCCTAGGGGTGGTGAAAGCCACACACACTCTGGTTTATAAATGCCCTCGGGCAGATAGCCTAGTATGAACCTATGAACCTATATGTATATATATATATATATATATATATATATATGTATATATATATATATATATATATATATATATATATATATATATATATATATATATATATATATATATATATAGATATATATATATATATATATATATATATACATATACATTTGTATCTGTGTAGACATTAATATATTCTCATACACATATACATCTATATATCTATATGTTGGAATACATTCTCTGTACTGTTGAATGACTGGGCCGGATGATATGCTTGTGAATACAGCAGGGTTATGTATATCTGAGGTGGCTTAGAGGTAAATCACTTTGGCTATGGTGTGCATGGTCCTTGGCTCAAGCCTAGCAGAGGTTGTTTATTTTGTTGCTAGGCATAACAAGGGCTGATGGATAAAGAGTGATTAAGGCACTGTAAAGTAGTTGTAAGCATGTTGTCAGGCATGGTATGTCCGTTGTGAGTCACATGTGAAGGCACCATAGGTGGTGCAGGTGTCCATTGGGGAACATGGTGGAGGTGCACTGTGTGCATGTATGTGCATACTGGACAGATGGCCAGGGTGACATGCCCCTGTAACCCACTGCTATCACTGCATAGTTACTATCAGTGGCCAATATGCAGTGTGCTACCCGCATATTGGCTGTTGCCTAGGCATGTGTGTGTGTATGACACATGGGTTGAGTGTGTGCTTTGGGTAATAGTGGGGTTGCTAACTGTGATTGGCTGGCCTTGATGTCACATGTATGGGTATGGCTTTGCACCCCAGCCGCACAGCTAATGTACATCTGTTATTCCTGTATGGTTGACATTGTGATATAGAGTATGGCCTACATACAAAATCCCATCCACATTGCCCACAGGTGTCACACACTTACAACCATCACTACAGAGGGTACAAGTCACACACACACACACACACACCTGTGGTATTCGATCCCCTACCTACCTAGTTTATTACACTACAGCAGTATGCAGTCATAGTACGTGCCACATACATTACTGAAGTACCTCTTCCCCAAAGGTGTATTTCACAATGAATGACATCAGTAAGATTACCAAAGAAGGGCATTTCAAGTGCACTGCAAGTTTTACATTTCTTTTAAACGTGTTTACCCCCTGCTTACTGTTGCGAAAACACATTTACACACGCCTCATTCTGGCCTAAACAAATTTATTAACAACCCTCACAGGTCTTGAACCCTGGACCATACACACCACAGTCATTGGACTTACCAGTAACCCATCTGAGTTATATACATGTTTCATGGTTTTTAGAATACACCGTTTACTACAGGTATTCCACAGTACTGAAAACACATGGGACAGTCACTTTGTGTACATATGTACAGTACCTTTTAATGTACTATACTTTGTGAAACAACATAGACAGGTCTACATATGTACAACTGTTTTAAATACATACTAAATATATATATATATATATATATATATATATATATATATATATACACACACACACACACACACATATATATATATATATATATATATATATATATATATATATATATATATACACACAGACACATGCATAGCCATATATGTAAACATCTCTGAACACCCTTTGTGACACAGAAGGATTGCGAAGGAATTGAAGTGTACACAAAGCACAGGCAACTCTTGTATTATAACATTCAAATTTTAATTAGTACACCAGAGAAGGGATGGTTGTTGTGTATGTGGAGTTTGGGGTGGGGACTGATGGGTAAGGAAATACACCCCGGGGATTGAGGAGTTTGGAGGGGGAATGATGGGTAAGGAAATACCCTGGGGATCACTTCTGTGTCACTGCTCGACAGTGGCACAGGAAAATAACATACCCAACAGTAGTCATTCTTGACTGTCTAGTCTTTTCTATTCCTACCTATGTAATATTCTGTAGACTCCACTCACCACAGATGACTACCATGGTATGCAGCATGTTAAAAGACATAACACATGTGTATGCCTGGCTACAGGGTAGCCACACACACACAAACACTTGCCAGTATTGTGCTTACATGTCTTGCCTATGTAAAGGTTACTAGTAGAGTGGTAAGCAGTTGGGGGATGTGGCACAGAACCCATACAATTACAGCTAATTTGATTCTGCGTCTGAGCTGGGTCACATCACAGGAATGATTACTTGGAGTGGGGAAAATGTGGTTTAGCAGATGACAAGGATAAAGGCCAGTGCAAAAGGTGGTTTCTCTTTGGAAAGCAGTAAAACCCACTCTCATAACAGGATGCAGACACAAATACACACATACAGTTGCCAGTGGTGGGATCAGGACTCCTGCCTATCTACAGATCACTATTACAGTACTATGCAGTTACGAGATGCGCCACAAAGATTACACATTTTTAAGCAGTCAGAATGCCCTTCTAAGATTGAGGACATCAACAAAACTACTGACAGTTATGATGTACATAGCTGTAAACCTGTGTGTTTAAAGTAGGAGTCCATTACAACCTGTATGCACAAACAAGACACATCATCTGCAGGTAAGACATAGGTAGGCCTGAGAGGTGTATTTGTAGCACAACAAGCCCTGTACTGGAGTATGTCCATCTGTGTAATGGACTACTACTATCACTATACAGGGTCACAGTGGGCATGCTCATACACTTAGTAGCACAGGGCTGTTTTGGATGCTGTCTGACTCTAACTACGGAAGGCCACAGTGGGCATGCTCATACACTGAAATGTACAGAACATGTTGTAATGGACTCCTGTTGTAAACACACAGGTTTACAGCTATGTACATCTTAACTGTCAGTATATATGCACATCATACAGATTTACTAACAGATACCTGTATGTGGCCCATAAATGATATATCTGCGTCTGTGTTGTGTAATACACATGCATACATGTACATGACGTACTGCCATATATATATATATATATATATATATGTGAAGCATGCACAATCATGCATGTGTGGAAGTGACAGACATTTGGTTAACTGGGACACACAGGTGGATGCAAAGTACAGCATGTGTCACACACATAGCTGCCCTGAACGGCATACATTGATATCAGTTTGTGGACAGTGGCATCAAAATTGAAACAGTGGCATGTGCAAACATAATATGTGAGCCCCATTGTCTAATGGTACAGAGGTGCAGGTGTCAAGATGACCTCGGCCGCCTGTGTTAGTAGTTGTCATTATTAGCAGGACTGTTCCACTAAGTATATCTCACATTGGTCATCTACACAACATGTGCTGCTGTCTGTCATCTTAGATGTAGCATGTGATACTAAGCACAATACTGCCACTCGCAGTAATGTCATGGTACAACTGGCAACTGCTTCACCAATACAATGAGCCAATGTCCTGCTGTAATTATGAGGTTGTCCAGTATCTGTCATTCTGGGATGACATGAGTGAAAGAAGACAAGCCTTTGTGACATATCACATGCAGTGATCATTCAAGGGAGTGTGGATAATATTTAGGTTGCATTTACCCACATAGTGCCATTCCAAGGCAAATGTCCTAAACACAGAATTAACATCCTGACATCTACAAGACAATTGCATTGGATGCTTATGCTAACCAGTGCTAGATGTGTGGCTATCATAATCCACTTGCTCAATGTAGAACCTAGAATGGGGAATACTGACATCTGTGCAGTGAGGAACACCTGGCTGAAGGCTCTGTAGTGCACAATAGCACTACAACCATATAACTCAGATCCAAACATGTGGGCCATAACACTGGTATGGACCACTCCAGGTGGTGATGTCCCCATATTCATACAGGCTACTCACAAGTAAAGACCACTACTCCAACATAATTCATCACAGATGAGTCAGGTACAGGTGACAGTGGCAAAAGCTGCATTCTAGCTTGTATCTTCATATACCCTGTCCTCAGACTACCAACACACATCCATAAATGTGGTATGAAATAGTATGGTACAACAGCAAATAACCTTCGACTGGTGGACTGTACCTAGCCCTACACCAACTGTGCAAAGTACACATGTACTGACACAGTTGCATAATGTGTTATGCAATCAATAATACCACTGTTTCTAACCAGGTCAGTTGTACACATACCAGGTCCCTTGGATGTTGTCAGCAGTAACACAGTTGACTGTTGCTATACACCAGTAGAAAACACCCTCATGGTCGGATATGACCTAGACGTACCTGCCCTGGATATGTATATCCCACACTCATACACCATAAATGCAAATACCATAGCTGTTGTTGTCCTTTGTACATACAGGTGGCTACATCCATTACACACATGCACATGGAAGATAGGTCCATGGCTGATGAATGCTAACAGTACATAAGGTTTGATATCTATGTTGACAGAGGTAATAATTGCACTCTAATGGTCACCCATGACACCTATCATATCATACAACAATCCATGTGGCATGTATGTCATTAGACATGTCCACCAAATGCAATGCCTACAAACATACACAAATAACAGAACCATAGGCCTTACACACATGACCTGTATTGACAGAATCAGGGAAATACAGCTATGCTCTCTATGTTCCTGAGTAGTAACAGGTGATATGTCCATGACATGTACAGCCATGTGTGACCCACAGCTCCTACATATACCCCATGTCAACAATTGCAAGCCATGCATGCTGTGTGCTGTCTGGACATTGCACCTTATTAACACAATAGCCGCAACGTGCTGGGGTGAGATGTTCATAAGCCATAGACCTCACACATGCTTGAACAAGTGTAATGCCAAGCTCAAACAGAGCACATTGCTGGCAGTCTTTCAGTAATCATGAGGTGTGTGTAGCAAATATGAGGTGTGTGTGGCAAATATGATGTGCTCACTGTTGACTATTAGAGTGCCCTGGCAACACAGTGGAACTGTCAACTAACAGTTTGTGGCATCATGACATGGAATATTGCTGTGCGTGTGTCGCTTGCTGATATGTGCTTTTGGCATAAATGTCCACTTAGCTACTCAGTGATGGTGGTTGTGTGTCCTACCGGTACATGAATAGAACATCCAATATGGTATAATGCTCAACTAGGTTTCACACATGGTGTGGGGAAGGTGTGGAATGTATCCTCTTGACCTGATAGTCCACTTACTGATGGAGACTGCATATGTGTACATGTATTGATGTGTGTTTAGATTCCATGTGTGTGGAGTGTCTGTTGGTTGAAGGTGACTGTTGTCTTAGTACAGCATGCAGTTGCAATGCAGTCTCAACATTGCCAAGTGTATATGGTGATATGCTCAAAGTATAGTAAGTTGTACTTTAGGTATGGACAGATGTTTGGACATAACTACTTAGTGGTGGGGCTACTTGGCAGATGAATGATTACTGAAGATAGCTCACAGGTGTATTACAACCATTCCTACAATAACCTGTGTAACTGCTAAGTTCTGGTGTTGTTAATTGTAGAGGAAGACACACACAGTAGAATACAGAAAGGGTGACACTGAAGGCAAACCTCTTGACACCTGTAACAGAAATACCTCCCCTGTGCATATATTGTGCATATGTCAGCACAGCTGGCAAAGGTAAAAGTCAGTAAGCTTTGTAGTGTGTGCAATAGTGCTGTAACTCTGTAACACCTATCATGAGATAGGCAGGTGTTTGATTCCCAGTACTGGCAAGTGTGGGTGTGTGTGTCCATATATGTCACGTATGGTGGGGAATACATCCCCAATGTCTTTTACTCTCCTGTACACTGTTGTAGACATCTGTACAAAGTGAAGTGTAGAAAGCAAGACATAAGCAGGGTTGTGAATCTCACACATGTCAAGTGTCTGTATGTGTGTGACTTAGGTGTATATCTTTGTGAATGCCACAGTGTGTGTGTGTGTGTGTGTGTGTGTGTGTGTGTGTGTGTGTGTGTGTGTGTGTGTGTGTGTGTGTGTGTGTGTCTGTGTGTGTGTGTGTGTGTGTGTGTGTGTGTGTGTGTGTGTGTGTGTGTGTGTGTGTGTGTGTGTGTGTGTGTGTGTGTATGGCTGTCTGATCCCTTGGAGTGAGGCTGTATTTTACCATACTCAAAAGATAAAACCCCCTCCCCACATCCACTCACTGCAATCTAGTATCCCTGTTGAATTCATCAATCTTAGAAAGGCATTCTAACTGCCTGTAAATGTGTAAGCCCTGGGGTGAGGCTTGTTTTACCATAGTCTACTGATATACCCCCTCCCCACATACACTCACCGCAATCTAGTATCCCTGTGGATGTCCTCAATCGTAGAAGGCCATTCTGACTGCCTGTAAATGTGTAATCTCTGTGGAGCATCTGGTAACTGTGTACTACTATAATAATGATTTGTACATGGGCAGGGATTCCAATCCCAACACTGGCAGGTGTGTGTTTCTGTGTCTGTGAATCCCTGGGTGTGTATGTGTGTTTGCATCCTGTCATGAGAGTGGGTATAACTGCTTTCCAAAGAGAAACCACATTTTCAACTGGCCTTTACCCTTGTCATCTGCTGAACCACTCTATTTACTTCCTCCCCGCTCCGGGTAACTATACCTGTGATGACACCCAGTATGGATGTGAGGCTCTGGCCACAGTAGCTTACTACACAGCTATCATGCTCTTGGACCATTACATTAGTAAACATGTTTGAAACTTGGGAGATTATAACTGTGATGCGGAATCTACGAAGTGCATGCAGGTATTGTCATACAGACCTGTGAGTAATCTAACGTTACATATGGGACACTAACTGAAAACACTGACATCCCCCTTGTAATCTGTATGCACACATTTGGCACATGCAATAACACCGGCAAGAGGAAGGCAGAACATCAAGATCAACATGGAGTTACTGGTGTTACACATGATACATACTGTCAACAGTACAAAATATATTCTAAAACTCTAGTACATAGTACGTCTGCTGCCTGTCAACACTACTCAACAATGGTAATCTACAATTGTCTTTCTAGTATGTTCACCCTGTGCATATGACCATGTTCCTGCACCGATGGTATGGATGACAGGGATGCGGCACAGGCATCATCATATGCACAGGGTGATAATGTTTGCTAGAGGCCTGGGCTGCACCATTGGATGATATCATGTGTGTGGGTTAAGGCCTTTTATCTCATTGGGCATGTGTGGATGTTATGCGTGTGTGTGTTGAGGTGCCCTACATTTGTTTCAGGTGTGTGTGTATGTATGCACACTGGTCTGGCATGTGGCTGGCCTACACAGGGGTATTACTGACAGCTGTAGACTGTACAGGGCAGGTGGTAGAGTCCACGGTGTCCGGCCATGGCCACATGACCTGCGCCTGCCAGGGGTTGCACGGCCACTACCAGGCAGAGTTCCAGATTGGGTACTGTCTGATGACACATGTCCACTGGAACCATGTCCCTGTTGGAACAGTCCAGGACCATGTGCATGTGGCCTGCTGTGTTCTGGTGTGGACAGCACAGCACTAGCTGCACTGCTGCTGCTATCGCCACTATGGGAGCGGGCATGTGAAGTAGTATGTTCACATACACCTACAACAGTTGGTGTAGCTAGCCTACGTCCACGTGCCCGATGCCTTACTCACACCAGATGTTCTAGCACAGACATTCCACGTTCGAGGATCAACATGCCACGGTCAAGGACTCCCACCATGTCACACAATAGTCCATCCAAAACATCTGCAAGCTGATGGTGAGCATTTGCAATTGCCTGGATGTTTTCAGTTAAAGAACAGACAGCAGCCCTCTGAAGCCTCAGACCTTCTTTGTTGTGCCATTCAAAACATGCCTGTGCCTCCATTACAGCCTGTAATTTGCGTCTGGTGACACCAGCTGACGTGCTATGTCTTGCAGCGGCATGTTGGCCAGAAGCCCCTCTACAAGCAGCCTTGGGCACATGCCTGTGTGGGACATCACCAGTCAGTTGGCTGGGATCATGGTGTGCAGACACACCTTCCATAGTCTCCACACTTTCCTGTTCCACGCTACCACCCCCCACCTGTCCTTCCACTATGGCCACTGGTGATGGGGTATGTGTTGGCATGACAACTGTGTGTGGGGATGAGGGGGATACAGGTGGAATGCCAACCAATGGCACAGATTCAGCCCCTGACAACCCTGCCTGTGCCTCAATCATACTTTCATCATCACTGCTATAGTCTGTGGGGACACTAACAGCAGGTGGACCACAGGAGGCCAACACACCTACATTAACACCTGTGAGGGGCAGACTAGAATTGCACATTACCCGTTATACATCACAGTACAGACACGCAGAGACAGACTCACAGGCAGACACACAGACAGCCACAGACACATGATATGGCACACAATGGCATGCAACATGCATGTGATATGGCAGAAGGCATTCAGATTAGACAATTATAGTGGCAGTTATCATACATCCCTGAGTTGCACAAAACAGCATGCATGTGTTATGACAGAAGGCATGCAGCTTACACAATTATAGTAGTTAGCATACATCTCTGTGTTGCACAATTTGTGTTAGTAGGTTATGACCCAAACCTGCAACACAATGCATGCACTATGCACCGTTGCACCGCACTGCCATGTTTTGTGCACCATACCCCACATTGTAACAGACCATCGCTGACCTGGGTACATCTGTCAGTGATGCTTTGTGTTGGCCACTGCCTCTATGTGTGAGGAGGACATGAGCAGAAGGGTATGTTGACTGCATACTATGATTGCCTGAGCCCTAGCTTGCATATCTCCCCAAAAATAGTGCATGTCTGTTCAACATTATTCTGCATACCCCTGAGCTGAGTCTATAGACAATGTGCATGTGGCTGTACACACATGTTTGACATGGCTGTCCTTACTTTGCAATGGTGCCACAGACCAGCACAGGTTAGCAGTACACCGGCCTGATGTGTGGCATATGACCCTGCCAATCACATGTAGTATGACATGTCTTCTGCTGAAGTGATGACTGACATGCATACATGTTTAACACAACGGTATCCTTTCAAATATACTGTGAGGTACTGGTGTCCCAATGCAGGGGTGTGTTAAATTAGCATGGACCTTCAGCTGACCAATGTTGTCAGTCTGCTCTACAGATATACAGTGACATACTGCACATTGTGCTGCTGTGCATAGCCACTGCACGGCATCAAGTGGCTTCATTATTGCTATACAGTGTGAGTTAAAGACACAATTCATAGCCATGACTGTGTTCAGATACAATACATATTTAATGTGGAATGTGACCCATGCCACTGAGGTGTATACACACACTAAACCCCAATGTGGAATGTGTGACATAGGTCACTGAAGGGTATACCCTGCACATCTGCAATCATATTGTGGATGCCTGGCAACTATGCCCGGACATGGGTAACTATGCAGTACGTCATGTTCCACATGCCATCTGTGTACCTCACACACATGAGGAGCAACCATGACAGTGATGTCTGACGCCAGCAAAGTGAATGTACTGTAACTGTGGCCTGCTGTGTTTGTATGTGTATGTTGTGCAACACATGTATGTATTTGGATACTGTATAGGTTAAAGCTTTCATGTTGTGACATACTCAAAATGTTCAAGACATGTTTTGTGGTGCTTTGATGTCATGCGTACACAAGGTGTGCACAGCCCTGTATGGGTAACCAATGTGATGCATTGCAGGTCTGACCTGCATATATTAACAGGATTACCATACATTATGTGCACGTGTGTTAAATGGCCACATGGCAGATAGTATGCATCTAATATGATCTGTGCGTTATCAAGCCTGATAAGTAAAACAAACTCACCAGCAACAGGCTGCTTTTACTGCGAAATGCCAGAGGTACCTAAATAGGAGTGTCAGAACAGTATGATCATCATCCACACCTGTGTGATAGCTACAGGGTGCAATGTGTATGTTGGCACATAAGCCTGTACAATAGACTATGCTATGCAGTATGCAAATCTGTGCATACATAGATTAGCACACTATATATGTGGCTTGTGTACATACATGCCTTGCATATGATGTTAAGTTAAATATTGTACAATAACACATGTATCTATATTAAATACACTTGTGTTACATGTGCAGTAGTGACTTACTGGCCAACTCCTGGCTTAGTGGTTGTGAGACACCCACCTCCACAATACCAGCTGAAGCTTGTGGATGGAGTTCTACAGGTGTCCCCAGGTTGGCCAGGTGCTCCTCAGTACATGTGAGTGGGGGCTAGGTGAGTGGCCCCCCCACCTGTTGCAACTTGTTCCCTGGCGATTGCATTTGAACACTGTTTCACCCATCTAATTAAGTCGGTGCAGTGTTGCCGCACCTGCTGATAGGTGCGAATGTGGCTGGCAACATTATTTACCCTCCTGTGAAGTTCCTCCCACTGGGCATCCCGGTGCTGTGCATCCTGTGGCACATGTCTGAAAAGTGCCTCATGGTTGTCAAGGAGGTATAGAATGAGGACCTCATCCTCCATGCAGCTGTACGGTGGCAGCCTGGCATGTGGCATACCTGGCAGACATTATGACGGTGACAGGTCACAGTAACTCACAGAGAAGTACAGACGTACAGTTGCACATACATGCGTACCACATTTATCATAATTACAAATATGGCTTTGCAAATCTGCATAACACTAACACCACTGACATATTTAACTCATACACATTTGACACTTACTGGTGATTTTATGTTATCACCATATATGTGTGCGTCAAGTGATGACATTGCTAATACTCCATGTGGATGTTGTCTTGATGTGGGTATGTCTGTTTGCCTGTACTGGTGTCTTTACCTATTAGCACATGCCTGGATGTGTTGACATTAATGCAAGAGACCTTAATGCTGTGTAAATGTCACATATATAGTCATACATAGCCTTAAGGGACATGACCTGTGACCCTCGAGACTTGCTCACAGCAAGTTGTACATGTATGTGTTTTGCCATATACAACTACATGGCACTGTACAGCAGTATAGCATCCTGCCATGTATTGCCTGTGTTGCACATGTGAAACACATGGGACAATGGCTAGCTTGATGGTATTTGCAGGGCTGGATATCAACTATAGCATGTATGGTCATAATGAACTAGTAGGCTATATGCCCTGGGCCATGTATGAGCATAGGCTAAAAGGCTACCTAGCTGTAGCCAACAGACAGGTAACTTTCAGTGGCCAGTGCAAGCAGTGCCGCAGAACTATTCCACAGGTTTACTAATATATTTGCCATGCGGTCATCACACCATGTCTCAAAGAGGGGCAATGTGCAGCTATGCTGGACAGGGATGCATAGTATGGCATGCGTATGTAAAGTGTATGGGACAGGGATCTGTCAGGCATGTTATGATCCTTGTACTAGACAGGTGGATGTCCATGAAGTATGTGTTTATTTGAAATCAGGATGTGTAAGTGTAGCATGTCCAACATCTCTGAGTTGGACATGGCTTTATTCAGGGTAGGCATCATGCTACGTAGTGGAGCTAGGGTTTGGAAAGGCCAGTGTAGGCCATCTGAACATGGCCAATAACACTTAAAGGAAATATGTGCACTATTATGGGTCAATTGAGTGTTGAGTATGGGTGAGCAATGATCTCTATATTCATAGATGGCACCCTGTCATGACGACTACCTGACTGGTGTGGTGAAGTGACTATCAAAGGAAAGACTACTGTCCAGCAGGATCCCATACACACAGTTTCCATTATGTTGCCCGCTGCCTAAGTGGTAGTTCATGGGTACAAGGTTTTTAACATAGGGGATGACAATGTAATACTCTGCAGTGAGATTGTGGCCATACGTCAGACACCACACATCCGACCCACAAAGGCCCTTCTGTATGTTGCCCACAGCACTCATTGAGTCAACTATAGCTCCTAGTTCATAGTCATTTGCAAACCTCAATAGGCAGATGCCGTCTGTGTTAGTCTGTGTGGTATAGATTTAGATAACAAAGAGGGGGAGTACCAGGACTGAACCCTGTATTATTGTAGTTGGCACTGGTTTGCTGTGCGTGTATTAGTCAGACACCTTCTGTAGTGTTGGTTCTGCCAGTGGTCCAGTTGCCAACCAATCATGTGACATAGGTATATACACCTAGTTTACTGAGTGTAGCTGGAACCCAGTATGGGTGATGGTGTCCTAAGACCTGGCAAGGTTGAGATATGCTGTGTGAATCAACCTTACTGTCATCTACATCTGTACTGACTACATCAAATATGTTGATCAAGGTTCATGGCCTTACAGACCAGACTCAGCAGGGTAGTAGTGCACTATTTCCCATTATCAGTGGTGTCTCCCCTTTTGTGGGGTATGATAACTGTTGCTGTGCACTATTCAGTGTGTACACAGCCTGACATGCAGCTATGATTGAACATGATGTGTAGGTGGAGAGCTAATTGTTCTGACATTTGTGTAAAACACACCCTGTGATGTTGACAGGTCCCATGCAAGCTGTATGTATGGCTTTAGAGAGTGCAGCTTGTACCTGCATAGTTGTTATTACAGGGACTCTGTAGTGTACATAAATATATAAATATATGTACCTGTTGGGGGGGAGGTGAGAGTGGGTTTAATTTATCACAGACTCTATCTGGATGAACAAGTGCTATTCCTGAAGGTGCAGTACTTCTCATGCCATAGTGCTGTGAAGCAGGGCAGGTGTTGTCGTTGCCATTAAGATTCATGACACAGCTATAGAATGCTCTGTGGTTAGCCTCATTATATGTGGCCGATTAGTTTCACAGTGGGTTTGCGGGGTCTCATATGGTGTATCTAAATCTTACTGAGGCTTACCAGGGATCACCTCCACATGTGTGTTCACTCTTGTAACAGTTTCTACCTTCTGTGGTACGGTTTATGGCAGGGTACCACCAGTTTGCCTTCCTGTTTGTGTTTGGTTGAATCTTGGTTTTGTTTCAGTAGCACAATCACTGCACTAATGTGAGTGTTTAAAGTGTATTTGTGTAGGATTCACCATTTGCACATGCATTGTCCATCTGCATGGGTGCCATGACATTCACCACTTTTGTCTTAGGAAGCATAACATTGGCTTTGGAGACTGACTATGTGTAGCATACTGTTAGCCCTGTTTGTGTGACTATGGTGATCCAGGTCATTGTGGTGATGAAATCAAACATGCATTGAGCACAGGTGTTGGTACATGAGGAGTCTTCCCAGTTAATAGTGGGATAGTTGAGAGTAGCCATTATTATGGTTTTCTGTCTCAAACAATTATACCCCATTACAGCACAATATGACGGTTGGTAATTGAGAGGCATGGTGGGTGATCTGTAGCAAGATGCAATTTGGCTTCGACTTTGGCACAGAGGTAGTTGTTCAGCATAATGCATCTGAAGTTATGCAAGTGCAACTAGCCTGAGGGTGTACATGTCCTTCTGGAATATGGACACACCTGTGGCTTGTGTGTTCCACTAAAGGATGATGGCCAAGAGGTGAGGTATGTGTTATAACATGGTCATGCATGGGTGCTCTCTGGAGCCTTGAACCATATCTCAGTCACTGCACAGATATGTTATCCATGTTAAGGATTGATGTACGTGAGTCTATACTGAGTTTCCAAAATATATCATTGAGTAGCTAGACACACAGTTTATTGCTTGGCTGTCCCTGTTACAGCAGTGGAATTGTCACTTGAACCTTGCATGATGAAGGCACTATAGGGGAAGTATGAGCCCTAGCCAGTATCCAGATTCCCAGGGGTGACAGGTGCAGGCCCTGTCTGGCAAAGCATCATGGTCTGTCAACCATGTTATCCCAGGCAGAGAGATACTGGATACCCTTTGGATTACACCAGTACATTAGACAATTGGGGAATACAATCCTTTTGTCCCTGAACTGCAGTATCATTCTGGGCAATGGCAGACTGCTACCCAGGCCTTGGGACATACCTGCATGGGCTACAAGACTTGACAGTTCCTACATGTGTGTTTCCATGCAGTCCGGCTACAGCATCCCAGGTCCTGCACAACAACATGGAATATGTCAGAGCCATATGTACAGTTTGAAAGGTGGTCTGAGTGTATGGGTATGTGGCTAATAATGGCAGACAGGCAGCTGACAGTATGTTTGCCCTCGTATAGCTTGGTGTGTGACATAGTGCTGGACTTATGAGTACTGTTGGGCATGTTTCTGGCCACATGTTCTGAGGAGTGGCACAGTTTTGCAACCTATGTCATACAGTTTGTGTACTTTGTTGTCTGTCTATTCCAGCTTGGGAGGTCCATTGCTTGGCCAGATACTTGGAAGCCTCTGTGAATGTGTGTACTTTCTGGTGGTATGTGTGGGTGTCCTTACTGTGTTTTGGTAAGGGTGTGTGTTGAGTGTGGTGATGAGATGCATGTGTTAACTTACACTGCATGACTGTCCAGTCCAGTCATGGCTGTAGACTGGACTGCCTTCCAGCTTGCCTCTGTAGCTGCATCCCAGACAATGTGTGGGGTGTGGTGTTAGGTGAGTTTGGCAGTGTACATGGCATAGAGATTACATTCCCCCAGGATGGCCACATACACAAAGCTGACATTACTAAACACCAGTAGCTGATTAGTGGACATGCCTGTATAAGCATTCAGTACTACAAGTACCAAGTACTGTATTTAGTTTACTTATTGCTTATGAAGATGTTTTAGACAGTGATGCTCGCAAGTACATATTTGAGTTATGGACATGTAAATATTGGCTATTACAGAAACATAGTAGCTAACTTTAGCAGCAATCCTCATCTGAGGAGCACATCACATCCTGATAGTTGATTACAGATGATGCAAGTATCAACAGGTCTGTATCATTTTCTGGGTATATACGCACATATCCACCAGAACCATGAGGTCTGTTGGGCACTGACAGCCACTCCCCAAACAGAGTCAAGTATCAATAGACTCTGCTGCCACTATCAATATGATCAGGATATAATCAGATAGTGTAAGCCATCACCTATGAAGCAGCTATTACACATGAGCAGCAGTCTCCTACATCCTACACTCCTACTGCAGATGTTCATTGGAGTTAAAGATGATATGCAACTTGTTTCATTAGCAGTACTGTGCATAACCTTACATACAGTATATGGAAGCAGCTGTTAGGTTGGCAATGAGAGTTTAGGCTACACAAATATGAATGTTCAACCAGTGGGTCTCTACTCTCAATATCCACTCTATGTAGGTGTGCACATAGCCATTTGTCCCAGCACTGTAACAAGGGTCACAACACATTTGCATAACATGTACAAATGCACAGCTGTTATTGCTTGCAAACGATACTAGAGAGGTGGATATTACATGTCTTATGTGCATGGATAGTTACCTAGCTCTTCCAATTGTCTTTGCTATCATGCTGCTAAACTGTCAGATGAATACAATTCATATGTATCCTGTCAATGAGTATTGTAATTGCCAACAGACATAACTAACGTTTGCATAACATAACACAAATGCTATGTAAGATGGAATACAGATGAGACAGATCTGCCTAGGATACTGTACATTACACAGTTATTGGCACATTATCCCACAATGCAAATCATATTTGCAAAATAAGCCCACCTTTGACATGTTCATTTCACTAATACACCCATACATATGTCTACTATTACAATATATCAACGTATACTATCCCCTGTTATAGCACATACTTGTTGGACCAACCCTGACACAGACAGTGGATGGAAAAGAATTAATGAATTCCAAGCCCAAATATATCATCTCTTGTGGTGTATGAGGAGTTTGCCTTGTGACCTACAGCAGTACACACATAGAATACTACAGACACAACTACTGCTCAACAATACATTACTATAAGATAGGTATTTCCACTATATGCATTGATTACACTGTAATTATTACAGAACAGGTACTACATACACAGACATACTACAATGTATACATACCTTATTGGTAACTGGAGGTGTTATTGAGTGGTATTTTGTTTATTTCGGTCTTTGTTTTATTTCTTTTTGGAGTACTTTTGTAATGTTCTGCAGGTATATACAGATGGTTTGAATGTGTGACACACCATCCTTTTATAGGTAGAGATCAGTACCATATGCTTTCCTGATCACCAATTGGTGTTCCAAATTAGTTAATTACATACACATCAGCTGTGTAGCTACTCCATTAGCCAATACTATGGCAACAGTGGAGTATAATTGAGTACTCCGATTGGGTGTTGTCCCTTTGCCTTACTTGTGAGGAAGACAGCCTAGTAGTGTGGTCTGAAATCTATTCCAACAGCTGTATGGAGACAAACTCAACTATACTGTGTGTAATGTCTAGACGTTTTGGTCTACATGTGAGTACTGCTGTTATATTTCTGAACATTGCTACTTGTGCAGGGTTTGTCTGTACCTAATACTTCTGCATATGTTTCAGTCTGGCCAGGTTGTTTGACCAGCTCAAGACTGTATGGCTATGCATATCATGTTAGGGGGTTTACATTGTGCTCACTAGACATCTTTAGTTTGGTGTTAATGTGCATCATACTGTGCTGATAATCAGTAATTGGTAACACATCCTGGTGTAATTACTTTTCACCCCTCTGAAACATGATCTGTTCAAACAAACCCTGTCACATCAGCAGCTGTTCCATTGTATAACAGCAACTATTTCACATAGGGCCATGTTAGTGTGACTCTGTCCAGGCATGTCAAGGTTTCAGCAAATGTCGTACAGTGGTTGAATATTTGGTGATAGTATGATAGTATGTATTGGTGTAATTAGTTTGGGTGTGGGGGAGATATTGGTGGGTGTGCATAGCAGATGCAGGTGTGTAGACACTGCTTTTATACATATTCTATATGTGTGTGGGGGTCTTTCCCTATGTGAACACCTATCCCTTAGTGGACTAATACTATGGTAATTGCAGGCTGATTCATTAAGGCACTGTTAAATGTTTTCTGTATTGCATGCAGGTAATGTTAGACCTTGAATCCTTTTGGCCATACATCGGAATGTAATAAAGGTTTGCTAAATAGAAAATGTCCATGTATTTCTGTCATGGATATTTGCAGTCATTGTAGTTGTGTTGGTGACTAACCCTATGTGGCTCATGTACGTATGACATATTTGTAATAGTGTATTGGCATATACTCTTCATATGTTATGTTCATATTGTTTGGGGGGGCAGGATGTGTGATTGCTATGGTCCATGTTATACTCAGATTTGAACACTTCAGATGCTGTATACACACATGTATGTATATATATATATATATATATATATATATATATATATATATATATATATATATATATATAATGAATATATATATATATATATATATATATATATATATATATATATATATATATATATATAGCATACACCTTTCATTGGGTACATGTCAGTTTGTCCTATTTCCACACAATCTTCCCTTTTGTATTTTAACTTGTCTGAAAACACAACTGACATAAGTACATCTCAGGTAGCTTAGTAGTAGGTTACTCTGAGGATGGTGTACATGGTTGTGGGTTCTAATCCTGCAGTGGTTATTATTTTACTTCTCAAAGCAGGCACTGCTAGGGAAAGGGTGATTAATGCACATTTAAGCAGTTGTAAGCTAGTTTGCCCATGTTCTGCATGACGGTAAGCGAAGGTTACACCTGTGAAGCGCTTATTCGTTTATCTGTGTTTAAGCACCATTAAACGTCACGCAAAACCATGCAAACATGCTTAATACTATTTAAAAGTGCCTTAATCAACCTGCATCCAATGGCCCTTATTCTGGCCCTCATAAAAATAAACAGCCCTTGCAGGTCTTGAACACGGGACCATGAACACCACAGTCACTGACTTTATCACTAAGGTATCTGAGACATGTACAAGTGTTATGGGTTTTAAAATATACCTTTTACTACAAGCATTCCTCACTACTGAAAACAAAAGTGACAGTCAGTTAGTGTACATATGTAAAATACATGTTAATGTTCATATGTTTGTGGAATTATGTGTTGCAATGTGACCTGACAGGGTGTATTAGGGATGCGCATGGTTCTGGTTTTGTGTCCTTTTTTTATTGTCTCCATACTCTATGTATACACCTCCAGTTCACTTACTGAACATCCAACCCAGGCTCTCCTTGATGCATAATTACATTACCCATCATTCCTCCCCCACCCCAAAATCCACATACACAACAACCATCCCTTCTATGGTGAATTAAGTTAATATTAATTGTTATAATACCAGAGCTGCATGTGTTTTGTGTACACTTCAATTCCTTTGGATTGCTTCTGTGTCACGAAGTGTGCTCATAGATGTTTATATATATGGCTATAGATGTGTCTGTATATATATATATATATATATATATATATATATATATATATATATATATAGATATATATATATATGCACACGTCACTAACGATATATATATATATATATATATATATATATATATATATATATATATATATATATATATATATATATATATATATATATATATATATATATATATATATATATATATATATATATATATACATATATATATATATATATATATATATATATATATATATATATATATATATATATATAGTATTAGTTTTTAACAGTTATACATATGTAGACTTGTATATGTTGATTCACAAACTACAGTACATTACAATGTACTATACATATGTACACAAAGTGACTGTTCCATTTGTTGTCAGTACTGTGGAATGCCTGTAGTAAAAAGTGTATTCTAAAACCCACGAAACATGTATACAGCTCAGATGGCTTAGTGGTAATTCTAGTGACTATGGTGTCCAGGGTTCAAGACCTGCAATGGTTTAACTTTTATTAGGCCAGAATACAACTCTTTTAAGCAGTTGTAAGTATGTTTAAAAGTGATTGTGCGATATTAAGGTGGCAGTTAAATGAAATTTAAAAGCGTATAACCTTTGCGTGCAAACACGGTCACATCCGCTAACTGCTTAGGATATATATACGTAAGTGTAGTAACATCTCACTATGTGCTTACATAACATTACAGTCTCTGTTGACTTTACTCTCGGGCACACATGGGTTTATATGGGTGTTTCAAATGTTTATTAAACTGAAGATTACTACCTAAATATGCAAACTGTGGTTAAGGTATACTTTTTAACAAAAAAAACATCTCAGACTTTATTGGGATTTGAACCGCAAATACATAGATACTATGCAAATGCTCTAACCATTACATTTTTGACATTAATGTTGCTTCTGCCTATTTTTCTATTTAGATGACTTCTATGTGTAAGCTAGGCTAAGCAAAGAGCAGTGGCACACAAACCCACTGAGCTTCATGTACTCTTGTAATAATAACATAAGAAATGAAAGGGGAGAATATAAAATAAAATTCCTAACTACATTAGGCATAGCCCCTCACTGACACTCTTCAAGAGAAACCTTGAAGAGTGGAGGGGGAATGGTAGATACACCCCAGGAATCCCACCATTGTCTCTGCTCGACAGAGGGACAGTCAATTAATCAATGGAGTGGCAAAAGCTGACACATTCTGGCTAGGCGTATGAATGCTCTCAGGCAGTTAGCCTGGTACCTACCTATGAACCTATACATACAGTAGCAGTACATGCTGATAGCTTAATTTACTGTTCAGGTGTTGACTTACCTTGTGCCAATAGAAGTTGTGTGTGCAATAGTTGCGGGCTGCCTATGTTGGATGCACACAGTAGACTGCCAACACATGACAATTTACAGGTAGTCTTGTGTGTGTGCTATCCATTTTTACTGTGTGTGCAGGTGGAGAAAGGTGTCAGTCCCTAGGTGCCTACACTGTCAGTGTGTGTGCTATCGCCAATGCATGGGCATACTGGGCACGCCTCCGTCTGCCTACAGGGGCTGGCTCAGGGGGCTCGTGTTCTGAGTCCCTCTGTGCCTGTGGGGCCCTTGGCAATGGTGGTGGGCTGTGAGGGCATTCACCATTCTGTCCCTGCTGCAGCTATTTCTGCAGGATCATATTGTGTAGCATGGCACATGCTATGAAGATGGGGGCACATGTGGTTGGAGAGTACTGCAAGGCTCCACTGGAAATGTCCAAGCAACGGAACTGTGATTTGAGCATCCCAATCACACGCTCTATGATGATTCTGGTTTGTGCGTGTGCCTCATTATGGCATTCTTGCATGGGTGTGTGTGCATTTCTGATGGGTGTCATCATCCATGGTTCCAGTGCATAGCCAGCATCTCCCACCAGATGGCCATATGGGATGTCCCCCCTGGCAAATGCCTGATACAGCTGTGAGGCATGCCATATGTGGGAGTCGTGATAGCTTCCAGGGCTGCCAGCACACACATCCATGATAATGCCCTGGGCATTGCACATGACCTGGCAGTTGATGGAGGGGTATCCCTTGCGGTTTATGTAGCACCTACCCTGCTCACTGGGTGGTGACTTGATATGTATGTGCGTGCAGTCTACTGCACCCAGTACCTCCGGGTATTCTGCCACATGGTGGAAGACACGCATATTGCTGGCCAACTCCTTCTGCATTTGGGGGAAGTATATGTGCTCACTGGCATGTGGTAACATGGCATCCAGGAACTGGTGGAGTACCCTGGATGCTGATGCCTGTGAGATCCCCATGATATCCCCAGTTGGCCTTTGAAAGGTACCTGTGGCTACTATTCTCAGGCTTACACATAGCTTGGTATCCACTGGGATGGGTTCCCCTCTGTTTGTTCTGGCTCTGAGGCGTGGCTGGCACAGCTCCACAAGTTGCTGTAGGGTGTCCCTGTACACCCTGTAACGCTCTACTATCTCTAGATCATGTAGCCCCTGGTAGGTTACCCTAGGTCTGAACACTCTTCTCCTCCTCTGGTGCCTGCGGTGGTTGTCAGCATCATCCTCCTCACCACCTTCAGTCTCCATCTCATGCTGGTGGATCAAAGCAATGGCAGCGCCTAACATGTACATATTAAAACTTCCCCGTTTGTATACACCAATGTTGCAGTGTGTATGGGAAAACACAAATGTGTATGAGGTGCTTTCACACTTTATACTATTGTGCTATAGATGCTGCTGATGTAATTGGCTGCGTGTGAGCAGTTCCAGCTGCAAGGTATCTTACTTATGGGTTTTACATTGATTATTGAAAGTGTGGGGGCTGTAGTGTGGAGTTATGCTTGCCTGGCTTGATTCCTCTGTTGCCCTTTACTTCCCTTTTAAACCTAGATCCCCTCTCATTGTCAGGCATGCATCCACCTGCCAGCTTTATTGTCTTGTACTTTCTCTACCTACCCAATCGTGTGTTGCAAAGTGTGTTATGTAGCTGATATAATGCAATTCTATTTTTGTTCTACTGTGACACTTTACTGTTTTCTTTGCAATACAGTCCCTCCCCTTTCCTGTTCTGCGAGTAGCTGCTAGCAGCCTTGTTAGCTGTTGTCAATGGCCTACTGTAGGTTCCTAGGTGTTAATTGCTTATTTGTACTCCAATTTCCCTGCTGCAGCATTTACTTATTTTTTTAATATATATCCTTCCTATTCCAGCTCCGGTGCGATCGGCTTTAAGCTCGTTTTAATCTCTGTTCACATGCATACTCAGTTACTTTGTGTGCTCTCAGCTAGCCAAAGCTAAAGCCAGTTAAACACACCCCTTTCTTTTAGCTTTGCTTAGCTATGGGCAAACCGGATTGGCATTGCTCCAATGTGCTTACACCCCTCTCTTGTTGTCACCTTTATCTCATGGTCATACCTCGGTGTTATAACACTATGCCATGAGGTGCATCCTTACACCTGGGGGGAATCTGTGATTCCGTATAACTCTTCTCATTTGCATTAAATTGCCTACTAATTCCTAGAAACTGCACATAACACTAACACAGCCCCTTAGCAACTCTTGTGCCATGGTGTGGTGTAACATGCCTGCCATTGACTATTATGGGGAAATCAAGCTATGTGTTACATTGCAGTTTTATTTTCTTTTTTTCTATTTTTCTTATGATCCCGTTTGCTTGCCGCTGCCCTATGCTTTAAACTTCGCAATAGTGCGAGAACAATTAATAATGTTAATTTTACATTTTGTACATTTTTTTATGCCAATGGCTATATATTTAGCCATTGACATATATTAACAATATAATACATGTGTTTGGCCAGCTGACATGGCTCCGATTTTATGTTTGCAGTAATGTAAACTGTTTTTATGGTTTACATTTTTGCATGCTTACACTATGCCTGCACCACTTCCTGGATCGCTAACTACCCTCATTTGCATGGTACAATGCTGCAAATGGGGAGATTAGCATACAGCAGCTGAGAGCTGTGCTGGCGTAGCGTATGTAGGTAGTGCACGTGAAAACACCTCTTACCTGTATCGCTCGGCGGCCATATTTGGTGTTGGAACACCGACGCTACTCCTGCGCCTGGCGCAAGCTTCATGAATCCCAGTGAGGATTTCATAGGATTATGATCTTAAGCTATAAGCAGTGTATCTTTTGGTTAATCTGCTGCCAAAAAGGGAGAATATTTGTAGGTTCAAGAGTTTATAGGCAGATTGGCTATGAGTAGGGTGCACCCTCTTTTAACTGGCATAATTTTGCCTTTCAAAGAACATTGCAGTTAAATTCCCTTTTGACTACCAAGAAGACGAAGCTAGAAAAATTGTTAGCTGTGGTTTGGAAGGAGCTCAGAGTTTTCTTGGAAGCACTGGCTATGATCAGGAGGCCATATTCTAGTTTTGCCATCACAATCCATTTGCCTGTGGCTGCTCTGGTAACGGGTAAGAGGAAGTGGGAGATCCTTTTAGAGCAGAAAGGAGTGAAATGACATTTGATTTAATGATAGAAACATGATGTTAAAAGCTTAGGCTTTAATCAAGACAGGATATCTAGGCAGTCGAACTGAGTTTTCGTTTCTAAAGGAAAATGGCTGCTAAGCTGAGTGGCTCACTGCATGGAGACAGTGGAAAGTTTTTGGTTGGTATTGAAGATTGTACACTTTGTGTTTTTGGTATTGACTATAACTTTGTTTTTGAGTAGCTAATTAGAGAGAAGATAAAGTTCTTTAAAGTTCTCCCACCCACCTTTACTTCTGATCTACTGCTGAACAGGTAGTAGTAGTTGAGAAAGTAGTGATTATATTTGCATTTGTCAAATTTTAACCATTATTCTGTGATACATACTATGTGTGGGTTGTATTAAGAATGGAGTTCAGTTGTTCCAGTTTATTCTTACTATTACCTGCATTAAGCAAGGCTATTGAGATTTACCTGTTAAGTAGCTGAGGGAATGGTAGACCTTGGGAGCCAGGGTTTGTTTCTGTGTAACTTTGGATTATTAGGATATTTATTAGTGATGTTAGCTGAATGGTAAATCTCAGGAATTGTATGAGAGCTGGAGAAGGTGACAAGAGGGGTTGACTGTTAGATGGGGGTAGAGGTTGTGATGTTTAGGCTGTACTGTGAGAGAAACTGAGTGAGTTGTAGTGGATGAGGCGAGCAGGAAGTATTGGGTATTTTACTGTTACAGAAGAATGCAATGTGCGGTTGGCCAGAAGAGCGGGTGAGGAGTGGAATGAAGTGGATGTACTGGTGGGAATGTGAGTAAAATTGAGCAAGTGAGGTGTCATGGCACATGGATGGAAAGGGGCTGATGGGGCAAAGAAAAGAAGGAAAGGGTGAGTAAGCAGAAGAATATTTAAGGGAAAAATATCAATGGAAGTATCATTAAGTAAGATGAAAGGGATGGAAATTATAAAGGGTGTGGCTGTATAGTTTGGAGGAAGGGGCACAGACTTTCCAGAATATGATATGAAAAGGTGTGGCTGTATAGTTTGGAAGAAGGGGCACAGACTTTCCAGAACATGATATGAAAAACAGCATTTCCCTTCTACCGTTAAAGTGCAGGTTATAACAGTACCATAAATTATGGGCTGTTGACTACACTGCAAATAAGGTAGTGGGCAGAGGTAGCAAGACAGAGATGTGCCACTAGAAGGCAGCAATATCTTAGTAAAACAAAAAGTGAGGTATTCAAGGGGTATGGATACAGATTTCGCTGTTTAAAAAATACAAGAGAGCTTGGAGAGAGGTATGAATTTTGAGAGTTGGAGTTACATTTTAATGAGGTTGTTAAAATAATACTAATGGGATTTTGAGGTGGTTCTTAAACAGATGAGACAGGCTTGAAAGTGAAGATATGTTTGAGGAGTGCAATGGACTGGGAGTTAGTGATCTACTCTCCGCTAGCTACTGCAAGATAAATAGATATTGAAGGATAAAACAGATAAGCACTAATGCCCAATGCCAATAGGTGGTGTGAGTAGCAAAAGTAGAGCTGCTTTGTGCTGCTGCTGCCAGGAAAAAGAGATGTTGAAGCGAAAGGAAAGAAGAGTGGTAATACCAGCAGCCACCTGTTAAGATGTGTACCAGAGAGAAATATGTTTTCTGTTGCTGAAAGTATAGTACTGAACTCTGCTGAGAATGTGTAGCAAGCTAAGGGATCAGGGTAGGAAGGTGTAAGCAAAGCCTTATTGCAGCCTGACTGTTTGGATGGTAATAAGGCACAGGAGGAGACAGAATAGGTTTGGAAAGTAGTTAATTTGCTGCTTGGACAGTAAAAGGCTAGAAGGACCCATGCAGGATGGTTTATTTTTCCCAATAGAACAGTATATGGGCAGTAGAATATGTATGTGGAATAGCTAGGAAAGATCAGATCTCAGTTAGGAAAATGTGGAGAATATAAAGAATAAGAAGGGGTGTGTATGTATAGGGCAGAACCATCTCCGCTGCCACCAGAGAAGCATGTAGAATGTATATGACAGTAGTGATGTGGATAAATAGGAAAGTGTACAGAATCTGTAGAGAAAAGAAAGGTGTTGGTAAATATGGTACAACAGTTCCTGATGACACCTGAGAAGTGTGTAAAATGTGTAGAGGAAAGAGGTGTGTGGATAAAAAGGGTAGGGCAATCCCTACTGCCACTGGAAAAGTGTGGGGAATGTCTACAGTGACCGGAGAGAATGAGTTGCATAGGTACCCTACAACTCACATTTCTGGTGGAGTGGAAATGTTCTTGATGTTGGACAGGAAAGTGGAAGTTCCTCCTGCCACTAGGGATAAGACTAGACAGGAGTAAGGCATTTCTGATCAGCGAAACAGTGAGGATAGTGATGTGAAACAATACAGAAACAGGTGAATGAGATGAGTTAGTCATATTGCTAGTATAATCTTCAAAGAAAAGTGTGGTTTTCCATTTAGCTTTCAGTTTCTTCTGAAATGAAATGAAAATTACAGTTTGTTAGCAAAATACTTAGGTCACCTTTAAAACTACAATGATGTAGACTACCAGAAGCTTAGAAGTAAAACATAATGAGAAATAACATTTTCCGCCATGGTTTACCAGACATTCTCTGTGACTGCATTTATCTACTATGAATGACCTTATCTAGCAACCAGTTCTCCTTACCCGCCCATGGAGACACCCACAGCCATCAAAGGTGCTTGAGGATACTGTGTCTTTATGTGTTGGATCACAGTTTCTAGATCTTCTGTACTGGCAGCACAAAAGGTACGTGGAGTCTACAAAATACCAAAATAATAAATGGTTGAAAGTTAGGTACTCTAGAGCACTACAGAGAAGATGACCTTAGCAACATTCAGAAAAATAATAATATCAGGCCAAAACCTTCTTCTATTGACAAACAACTTACCTTCCTAAAGTCAGCATAAGCCTAATTAGCTATGTACTTTCCTAAAAAATGCCTGATTTACAGAATCATTTGACTTCATAAATTGTCACATCCAGCCAATAAATTGAACTCAGCCAAAAAACTCTGATCACCCATTAATTTCTATGGAAGAAATCACGGTGCTGATGGAGTAGGATGAATGTGTGTGTGTGTGTGTGTGTGTGTGTGTGTGTGTGTGTGTGTGTGTGTGTGTGTGTGCGTGCCTGTCTGGTCACAGTATGGGGGGGTTTATGTAGGTGATGCAGACTGTGGATGTGTGTGTGTGTTTGTCTGGTCACAGTATGGGGGTTTATGTAGGTAATGCAGAGTGTGTGTGTGTGTGTGTGTGTGTGTGTGTGTGTGTGTGTGTGTGTGTGTGTGTGTGTGTGTGTGTGTGTGTGTGTGTGTGTGTGTGTGTGTGTGTGTGTGTGTGTGTGTGTGTGTGTGTGTGTGTTGACTGGTGTTGTCTGCCATACCTTTCACACCCTTGTTCATGATTTCTTGACAAAACCAAAAATGGCAGGATAAATGTCCATGATCAGTCAAAATTTATATTTATAAATATTACTCTATTTTACATAAGATGTTAATAGAATAAAGAATTTTGCATCAACATGCAATTTCTAAACCCTATGAAATGTGAATCTTTAACATATGGCAGTAATGGCTCACTGCAATCCTCAGTAATTATCAGAAAGTCTAAACTTCCTAAGGGACATAGCAATGATGTGAGACAACATAACGAATGTTGAACAGACATAAACACACACCTAACACATACAGACAGAGAGATGGACAGTTTACTGTGGTCAATCAACCAGCATGTTTTGAGGGAGGAATCCAGGGGAAACCTATGCAGACATGGTGAGAAGGCATAAACTCCAGAATGACCCAAGTGACTAAAATTCAGGACTGACATCCAAATGTAAATCAGAGGCCTGCCATCAAGTCATTATTTGACTACTTATTTACAAAGCTACATCCACATAAAAATACTGAAAACAAAAGTTGCACTACAGAGGAAAGTACAGTTGTATACACTTACCATAAATGTAGATGTTCAAGTGTATTCACTGTTGCAGTCATTATAGGTTCATAGGTTAGTACTAGGCTAACTGCCCTTGCGAGCCATTTTAAGCCTAGCCAATTATCCCTTGTGAGACTCAAACCATGCACCTTGTGTTTATAAGGCAAACACCTTAACCATTAGGCCATACTCCCAACCCCACGGCCATACTCCCAACCCCACTTCTAGGTTATCTGCTTGCAGGTAGCCCTCAGTCGGCCTGATTAACAAAGTCTTGGGTCCTGCATCGGTTGCTGTCCCTTCTTCCATGGCGTCAGGTCGTCAGGGGTATAAAACATGCAGCTGATGCCATTACATCAGTTTTTCTTGACCCAGATGTCAGGTGCCCCCCTAATGGGAAGCAATTAAATATAAAAGCACAAAGATATACCTCCAGCAAAAAAGCAAATACACCAAAAAGGCTTTTAAGCATAGTAAAGGAAAGTAGAGGTATAGCCAAAAGAAGTTAGGGGGCTGGAGGGAGGGTAACCAGGACTGCAACAGTGAATACACTCGAACAACTACATTTATGGTAAGTGTACACAACTGTACTAAATTCTTCGTGTTTCACTGTTGCAGTCATTACATTTGGGTAGATTCCCAAAGCTATGGTTGGGAGGAGGAATTTAGATAGCATTAGGGACAACTATAAGGCCCTACAAGACTGCAGTTAGCTCTGGATTTAAAGATAATTGGCAAATGATAATGCTTGGTGCAAGTGTGTATAGAACTCCAGGTAGCAGCTTCTAGGATGTCCCTGGTAGGGACGCCTCTGAGAAAGGCTGTAGAGGTAGATGCAGCCCTGGTGGAGTGAGGTCTGATCCCCTGGGGGAATAGGTTTTCCATGGTGCTTATTGCAGAAATGAATGCAATGGCTTATCCATTTAGAAATGGTTTGCTTTGAAATAGCGTTCCCCTCTGCCCCTGCAGCAAATGCCACCAGCAGTTGTTCAGATTTCCTTTGAGGTTTAGTCCTGTCCAAGTAGAATCTAAGTTGTCTGTGAACATCTAAGGAATGCAGTATCCATTCCCCTTTATTCTGTGGATTGGGAAGGAAGGTTGGCAAATGAATGAGCTGATTAAGAGCCACACTGGATACCATCTTGGGCATGAAGGATGGATTGGTTCTGAGGGACACTCTATTCGCATGAAAGATGATGAAAGGCTCCACTGCCATAATGGCCTGTAATTCAGATACCCTTCTAGCTGAAGTGATTGCTAAAAGGAAAGCTGTTATCCAAGAAAAACATTTTAAGTCTGCAGTAGCAGCTGACCCGAAAGGAGGTAGAGTGAGTTTCTCCAAGACAAAGTTAAGGTCCCAGGCTGGGGTTGGAGCTCTCCTGGGTGGTCTCAATGTTTTGGTCCCCCTGAGGAACTGCTTGAGCAGTGGATGAGAGAAGAGGGGAGGTTCTGTGTTATAATAAGCTGAAATGGCTGAGGCGTGGATTTTAATGGAGGAAAAAGAAAGGCCCTTCTGAAGCATCTCAGTTAAGTATTGTAAAATCTGAGGTAAATTGGGCGCTGCTGTGCTCATCCCTTGAGACTGGTTCAAGGCACAGAATCTTTTCCATTTTTCAGCATAAGATTGTCTAGTACTAGGCCTCCTTGCCTCTAAAATGATATCCATCACAGGTTTGCTGAGGGATGGTAAAGGAGAGATTAAGTAATTAGCCAGGCTGCAAGGTTCAGTGTTAGAAGCTGAGGGTGCAGAATCTGGTTCTCCTGCTGAGACAGCAGGGAAGGAGTCTGAGGCAGGTGCCATGGAGATAACCGTGACACACTGCGCAGGAGGGGGTACCAGTGTTGGCGCAGCCAGTCTGGAGCAATCAAAATCATCCTTGGTTTGTCCTGTTTGATTTTTAGTAGTACTTTGGAGAGCAGAGGCAGAGGGGGTAAGGCATAGACTGATAGGTTTTTCCAGCTGAAGGACAGAGCATCCACTTTCCAGGCTTGTTTGTGGGGAGTCCTTGTGCAAAATTTGTCCAATTGGTAGTTCTGGGGAGAGGCAAACAGGTCTTTATCTGGGCTCCCCCATTTGCTTGTCAACATGTTGAAAATCCTTGGTTCCAGTTTCCACTCGTGTGGGTTCATGAGGTTTCTGCTTAGTCCGTCTGCCAGTGTATTTAATTTTATTGGCAGGAATTGAGCTTGTAGGTGCACGTGGTAGCTCAAGGCTGTGTTCCACAATGCCATGGCTAGTCTGCAGAGGGGGTAAGAATGTGTACCCCCTGCTTGTTTATGTACCACATAATAGTGGTGTTGTCCATCTTTACCATTAGTTGTCCTGGAAGAATGTGGTCCTTGAAGGTTGTCAGAGCATTCTGTACAGCTAACATTTCTTTTTGATTGATATGCAGGTGCATTTGACTTGGGTTCCATTTGCCCTGAATGCACTTCCCTGCCAGGTGAGCCCCCCCATGCATAGTCTGATGCGTCTGTTGTTAGGGTTTGGGCGGCAGAGGGTTGTGTGAAAGGTAGTCCCTTGTTTTGGTGGCAGGGCTCTGCCCACCAAAGGAACTCTAGGCGTAGGCAAGGTATGATAAGAATCATTGTTTCCAGGTCTTGAGAATGTTGACACCATAGGCTTTTTAGATACCACTGTAGTTTCCTCATATGCAATCTTGCATATGGAATTAGAAGAATGCAGGAGGCCATGAACCCCAAGGCTTGCAGCATTTGTCTTGCAGATAGCAGGGTTTTTGTGGCCACTTGTTTGAAGTATTCAAATTAATTTGTTTCTCTGGCGTGAGGTATGCCATCTGGGAAGATGTATTCAAGCTTGCTCCCAGGAATATAATTTGTTGACAGGGTACCAGGTGTGATTTCTTTTCGATTATGGTGTACCCCAGGTAAGTTAGAACCCTTTGTACAAAGGCCAGATGATTCAAAAGTATGTCCTGGCTTTCTGCCTGAATTAGACAATCGTCCAGGTATGGGTATATTTGAATATTTCTTTGCCTGCAAAATGTAATAACTGGAGCTAGGCACTTTGTGAATACCCTGGGTGCAGTAGATAAGCCAAAGGGCAGTGCAGAGAACTGACAGTGCGTGTAGCCTGCTTTGAAGAGTAGGTATCTTCTACAAGATTCCCTGATTGAGATGTGCAGGTATGCTTCTTTTAAATCTAGTGTTGCCAACCAGGCATCTTTCCCTAGCATAGGAAGTAATTGGTGAAGAGTCAGCATCTTGAATTGTGGAATCTCCAAAAAGTTGTTTAGAGTAGACAGGTCCAGGATAGGAAGCCATGAATTGTCTTTCCTGGGTACCAGTAAAAGTCTAGAGTAGAAACCTTGTCCCTTTTCCTCTTCTGGTACCAGTTGAATAGCCCCCATGCTTAAGAAAGAAAGTACTTGTTTTTGGGCCTCTGCCCACTGATTTGGGGGTAGGTCCGGCCACCAACTTGGTGTTGGCAATCTGTGGAAGTGAAATCTGTATCCCTGGAACACTGTATTTAAAACCCATTTGTCCTGGGTAATGAGTTCCCAATTCTTTGCATGAAGAGCAATCTTTCCCCCCAAGGGGGCAGTCGGTTGATAAGTGCTTGGAAATTTTAAAAGGAAGTCATTGAGATAATTTTCTATAGGGGGGAATCTTATTATTCCCAGATTTGGAAGTGGAGGACCCCCACTGCTTAGTACTGTGTGTCCCCTGGGACTAAAACCTGGGGGTTTTGCTGTGTCTGGGTTTGGCTTGAGAAGACCTGGAAGGGGCTGGAAAGGACCAATTCTTAGAGGGCCAGTGCCTACTAAATCTAGGAGGCTGAACTTGTAAAAAATCTTTAACAGTTTGCATAGATTTAGCTTTATCTTCCATCTTTTTAAGAACTTCCTCAGCCTTGTTGCCAAACAGGCGGTCCTGATTTAAAGGAGCATCCAACAATTTAGCTTTAACATGATCAGGCAAAGATTGCTCCTTAATCCAAGCATGCCTTCTGAGCACAGACCCAGTAACAGCAGCCCTGCAAGAGGCCTCTAATGAATCAAAACCACAATGCAAAGTATGTTTTCCAACTTGTTCAGCAGAATGCATTAAATCCTGTAATTCTTTATTTTCCACACAGCCAGGAATCAACATAATTTTCTGTTTAAGCAGTCCAATAACATGTTGCTGATACTTTAACATATGAAACTGGCAGTTTAAAGCCCTAATGGCCAAGGTTGCAGAAGTGTAAACCTTCTTACCCCATCTATCCAGCGCCCTGGTGTCTCTATCAGAAGGGGTAAGATTTTTAGCAGTAAAAGCCTTAATGCCCTTGGGCCCCTGTGAAATAGTCTCTAGATCTGCAATAGGATTTTTAAAAAGGAGCTTGTGGGACTCAGGGACCCTGTAGTATCTGTCAGGTTTTCTGGGAGCAGGAGGCAGGGAATCAGGGGCCAAACTAGATTCCGAAAAAGCATCATCAACAATGTCTAGTACAGGAGGAATAGCTAAAGGCCTATGCTGAGGTAGGAGAAGGAAATCCCTAAGCCTCTTTTTTGAATCAGAAAAATTCTGGTTTTCCCAGTGGAAATGCTCCCTTAGAGTATGTAAGGTTTCCCCAAAAGAAAAATCCTCAGGAGGGGAAGCAGAGGGAATGGAGTCCTCTGCATCAGAATCTTCATAAGTAGATAAGGGCAAATCCAAATCATCAGAAGAATCAGTAAAAATAGAATCTTGATCAGAAGATTCATAATCAACTTCAGTCCTAGGCCTCTTAGAAGTGTGGGGGCAGGTTGGCTACCCCTGATTAGAGTTATTAGATCTACAGCCATTCTTATCATTTGTTTTTTAGGCATAGAGGCCTGAGCATGTGGCCTGGGTGTCGTTTTTTTAGGCATGGATCGAGATTTAGGCCTAAGTAAAGAAGGAGGCGTTGGTTTAATATGCTAGTCCGTAGGCCTGAAAACACCCTCAGAAGCAGGTGCCTGCACAGCAGCTCTGGACCCATCCAAGGTAGAGACATCCGCGGGTTCCATAGTTGAAGCATCTTGCGGCATACCGGACTCTGAATGGGTCTCAGTAGAGGCCTGTGAATCAGAAGTAGAGGGTACCAGGGTCTGTGAAAGCTCCTCACTGAGTACCGGCGAACTGGCGACTGGCTTAGGAGAAGCATCGTCGGCAGTTTTGGACCTCGGCGGCCTGTCAATGTCTTTATCTTTGTGTTTTTTCAGAATCCCGGTAATTAGATGGCTAACCGATGACATTTCTGGATAATTAAACTGAGAACCGAAATATTTAGTGGCAAAAATATACCAATGATGGATAGTGCACTGATTAAATAAAGCACAAAACTGACAGCAAGTTACGTTGTGGTCAGGGCCTAGGCAAGGAATACAGTATGAATGAAAATCTTTATGAGGTATTTGCTTTCCACAGTAATGCAATTATTAACTTTTATTGACATCGGTAAGGAGCAAGAAAAAGTTTCTCCAACGGGGTACTTAGCTTTAGTTGAAGACTTCGGTTCTAAAACTCGAAAACAAAAATTTCGGGAGTCGGCCGACTGGCACTTGTGAACTGCTTCTGCTTCGGGCACTGCATGGCAAGAAAGACTGATGTAATGGCATCGGCTGCATGTTTTATACCCCTGGCAACCTGACATCATGGAAGAAAGGATAGCAACCAACCCAGGACCCCAGACTTTGTTAATCAGGCCGACTGAGGGCTACCTGCAAGCAGATAACTCAAATGTAATGACTGCAACGGTGAAAAACGAAGAACATCTCATACTGGATTTATAGCTATCCAGTTGCAGTGACTCCTTCCCTATAAACACAGTGAAAACATAAGAAAGATATACAGATGAGCATAACCGTTTAAGTCAATAAAAGTAAAAATAGCAGGGGTGTTAATCAGCTGGGTATAGTGTGATGTACAATGGCATGTGATCGGCACACAATCTGCATGTACAGCACAGAACAATGGCGCTAACGGTGGACTAATTGAAATATGATGACACACCACTGTTCTGCTACACAAGTAACAGAGTACAACACTGTCAGATATATAAAACCAGACAATGAGTAAAGCATAAGGTGTAGGCACAATAACCATTTTATGCAAATAAATATATAAACTAACATGTAATTAAATGAATGCATCCAAAAGAAAACTTGTCTGTCTGGTCACAGTATGGGGGGTCTATGTAGGTGATGCAGAGTGTGGATATGTGTGTGTGTGTGTCTGTCTGTCTGGTCACAGTATGGGGGGTTTATGTTGGTGATGCAGAGAGAGAGTGTGTGTGTGTGTGTGTGTGTGTGTGTGTGTATGCGTGTGTGTGTGCGTGTGTGTGTGTGTGTGTGTGTGTGTGTGTGTGTGTGTGTCTGTCTGGTCACAGTATGGGGGTTTATGTAGGTGATGCAGAGTGCGGATATGTGTGTGTGTGTGTGTGTGTGTGTGTGTGTCTGTCTGTCTGGTCACAGTATGGGGGGTTTATGTTGGTGATGCAGAGTGTGTGTGTGTGTGTGTGTGTGTGTGTGTGTGTGTGTGTGTGTGTGTGTGTGTGTGTGTGTGTGTGTGTGTGTGTGTGTGTGTGTGTGTGTGTGTGTGTGTGTGTGTGTGTGTGTGTGTGTGTGTGTATCTGTGTGCGTCTGTGTGTGTATGTCTGTCTGGTCACAGTATGGGGGTTTATGTAGGTGATGCAGAGTATGGATATGTGTGTGTGTGTGTGTGTGTGTGTGTGTGTGTGTGTGTGTGTGTGTGTGTGTGTGTGTGTGTGTGTGTGTGTGTGTGTGTGTGTGTGTGTGTGTGTTGACTGGTGTTGCCTGCCATACCTTTCATACCCTTGTTCAAGACTTCTCGACAAAACCAAAAATGGCAGAATAAATGTCCATGATCAGTCAGAATTTATAAATATTACTCTATTTTACATAAAACGTTAATAGAATAAAGAATTTTGCATCAACATGCAATTTCTAAACTATGAAATGTGAATCTTTAACATATGGCAGTAATGGCTCACTGCAATCCTCAGTAATTATCAGAAAGTCTAAACTTCCTAAGGGACATAGCAATGATGTGAGACAACATAACGAATGTTGAACAGACCTACATACACACATACACATATAGACAGAGAGATGGACAGTTTACTGTGGTCAATCAACCAGCATGTTTTGAGGTAGGAATCCTGAGGAAACCTATGCAGACATGGTGAGAAGATGTAAACTCCAGAAAGACAGTGACTAAAATTCAGGACTGACATCCAAATGTAAAGCAGAGGCATGCCATCAAGTCATTATTTGACTATTTATTTGCAAAGCTACATCCACATACAAATACTGAAAACAAAAGTTGCACTACAGAAGAACTCATACTTCTGGATTTACGGCTATCCAGTTGCAGTGGCTCCTTCCCTATAAACACAGTGAAAACATAAGAAAGATATACAGATGAGCATAACCGTTTAAGTCAAGAAAAGCAAAAACAGCAGGGGTGTTAATCAGCTGGGTATAGTGTGATGTACAATGGCATGTGATCGGCACATAATCTGCATGTACAGCAGGGAACACTGGCGCTAACGGTGGACTAATTGAAATATGACGGCACACCACTGTTCTGCTACACAAGTAACACAGTACAACACTGTCAGATATATAAAACCAGACAATGAGTAAAGCATAAGGTGTAGGCACAATAACCATTTTATGCAAATAAATAAATAAATAAATAAACCAACATGCAATTAAATGAATGCATGCAAAAGAAAGCATGTCAGAGTATATGCATGGTAAAGACAGTTGAGAAACAAGTAGCAAAGGCAATAAATAGTTTCAGGCAGAAACTGCTTTGACCTGGACAAGTGGCATTGCTCATTTCTATGGAAGAAATCACAGTGCACATACATCGGCATGAGTATGAATGGAGTAGGATGATTTTGTGTGTGTGTGTGTGTGTGGGTGTGGGTGTGTGTGTGTGTGTGTCTGGATACGTCTGCCATGAGGCAGCAAACAGTCTAGCAGTTTGTGTCTGGGACACAGAAGGTACAAGAGTGTCTACAATATGTAGCCTTGCAGCAGTGCACAAGGAGGCCAAGGGTAGGGTAAGATGAAGCTAGCATTAGTAAGCATGCCCCACCACGTGTGTGTGTTTGTGTATGCATCTGAAGGTGTGGGGTAAACATTTTGCAGTACTGAAGTCTAGCAGCCATGATCTAAAGACTTTCACTAAGGAATAAGCCAATTCACTCAAATAATTCACACAAGTAGGAAAGAACAACTGGGATATCCACTTAAAATTGATCCAGGTTATGTGAAAGACACCAAGTAGAAAATCTCTTTCATTTAGACACGTAAGATCTTCTAGTACTGGGTTTTCTGGCCTTCTGCAGTAACCTAATCCTGTCCTCAGAAAAAAGGTGTCTGAAAGTGATCAAGTTGTAAAGTTGACAGATATGGATGAAGCAGAGATCCCTCATCCTGTGTGAGAGGGTCCACTCTGTGAGGTAACTTGTGATGAATGCCCTTGGCTAAATGCAGAAGACAGAACCAATGCTCTCTTGGCCAAAAAGGAGTCACCAGCAAGATTTTTGGTTTGTCCTGCTGAATCTTGAGCAGAACTTTTTGAATTAAAGGAAGGGGGGATGCATAAAGAAACATCCCCTTCCATGAGAAATAAAGGATGTCCTTCCAAACCACATGATCTGGGACGCTGACACAAAAAAGAGGAAGATGTCTGTTCAGAGGGGTGGTAAACAGATCCACTAGAGGATTGCCTCACCGATGGACTAAGCCCAGAAATACATGCCTGTGAAGCATCCATTCATGGGATCGAGTCATGGACATGCTTATAATGTCTGACACAAAATTTTGAGTGGGTGAAATGTAAACTGCTTGAAGAGACACCTTGTACTGAACTGCCAAGATCAGAGTCAATCTGCAAAAGTATATGATTTTTGTCCCCCACCCCCAAATTTGTTTACACACCAGAAGACTGTGGTGTTGTCTGTAAACACTTTTAGAGGTCCTGGATGACACAAAGGATGGAAAGCCTGTAGAACTAGAATGGGTGCCCTCATTTCTTAACAATGACATGCAACTTCCTTTGAGAAGGAGATCCTGCACCTTTTTTGATGCAAAGCTTGCTCCACATCCTGTGACTGAGGAATCTGCAAACAACTCTTTTGATTTGGCTGAGAATGATTTAAGAGGAAGACCTGGATTCAGAGAAATTTGCTGAATCCACCAAAGCAGCTCTGATTTCAGGCATGGGAGAAGAGGAAGTACACACTCCAGAGGATGTGCATACTGCATCCAAACTGATTTTAGGTACCATTGAAACTTCCTCATATGAAGTTTTGCCAGGGGCACCATAGGTATTGTGGATGCCATAAATCCCAGTAGTCTTAAAAACTCCCTGGCAGTTAGAGATGGACGAGACAGTAGGCTATGGAAGAAGGAAGTGAGAGACATAATCTTTTCTAGTGGAAGAAAGGCCAGCAAGAGATCTGTTCTTAGCCTGCACCCTAGAAAAATGTGATCCTGAGAAGGGGAAAGAAATTACTTTTTGAAATTGAAATTTATTG
The DNA here is from genome assembly GCF_019279795.1 of Protopterus annectens. Taxonomy (NCBI): domain Eukaryota; kingdom Metazoa; phylum Chordata; order Ceratodontiformes; family Protopteridae; genus Protopterus; species Protopterus annectens. The sequence goes on along the minus strand of NC_056729.1, from coordinate 581,462,115 downwards.
TAAACCCCAACCTTTGCAGGAGACAGATGGCAAACTGAAGAAATTAATGTCTCTGGAAGAGGAGCCAGAAAAAAGAGATTATGACAGGGGTCAAACACTTTGTGAGTACCCATGGGGCAGTAGCTAGACCAAAGGGCAAGGCAGAGAACTGAAAGTCACAGAGAAACATAAACATTTCCTGGATAGAGGATGGATAGGTATGGAAAGGTAGGCATCCTTGATGTCCAGAGAGGTCATGTAAGCCTGAGGAGGAATTAAAGGAAACAAAGTCTGTAAAGACAGCACCCAAAAAGTTGGAACCTTGAGAAAAGTGCTTAAATGGGAAAGGTCCAGAATGGGTTTCCTAAGACCTTCCTTTCTGGGCACAGTAAACATTCTTGAGTAAAGCCCCCTTCCCCTTTGGTCCAGAGAAACATATTGAATTGTACCTTGACTGATTAAATTTTTTAGAGCCTGTGGAAACAAATCCAACTGGTTTGGAGGAGGTTGAGGAATGCCCCTTAAAGGAGGAAGATTTTTCCAAGTCACAAAATATCTGTGTTGGATAATAGAGAGAACCCAGTAATCCCGAGTTACATTTGCCCAATCTGGAAGAGAGAGGGATAGATGAAGAGAAAGAGGACTACAATTTGGAAGTGGTTGGTAGTCACAGACAACATGGCCTATCTGGAAAAGGCTGTTTAGAAGTGGGACTTGAAAGAGAAGTCTTAGGCTGAGTAGGTCTTCTAACAGTGTTCTTAGTTCTGGAAGAAGAAGAAAATGGGTCTTTGTGTCTCCTGACAAAAGAGGTCTTAGAAGGAAAATTTCTGTGGAGTTTAGGGACAGGTAACACACAAATGTGTTTCAAGTCCTGAAGTTCATAGGTTCATAGGGTGGTACTAGGCTATCGTCCCTAGGGCCTATACAAGCTTAGCCATAACAATTCCCTGGCTATTTCATCCCACATTATTTACTTCATTTCCCTTTTCTTGTAAGGACTTAAATAAATTTGCAGCTGCAGTACCAAAAAGAGCATTGTTATCCACAGGAGCATCCATCAGTTTTGGTTTGATGTCATCTGGCAATGGTTGAAACCTCAACCAAGAATACCTTCTAAGCACAAAGCCAGAAACAGCTGCTCTAAATGACACTTCTGCTGCATCATAGCTGCATTTGACTGCATGTCAAGACACTTGAGAAGAAGCTCCTAAATGGGACAGTACCTGATTTTTAATGTCAGCATTTGGAAAGTCTGAAAGAGCTTGAGAGGCCTGAGAAAGAAGAGCTAAGAACTAACACCTAGAAATGTGTGTTTGATAATTTATGGCCCAGAAAGCTAAAGTAGCAGAAGTGTAAACCTTCTTTTCAACACTTTTCATTATTTTGCTTTCCTTATCTGAAGGAAGAAGCTTAGAAGATGGTAATATCCTAGAGGATTTGTCTGAAGCAATGGATACAACAGCTGGATCAACCAAAGGGCATTTGTAAAGGAATATGCAGTCGTCAGGCACCTTATAAAATCTGTCAGGCCTTTTAGGTGCAGGAGCCTGTGAATCTGGGGCCGTAGAAGCGGAACAGAAAGCATTCAAAATGGTGGCAGTACAGGTGGCACAGCAGAAAGAGAAGGAGATTCCATTTGTAAAAGGTGATAATAGCTTTTTTGCACCTCAGAGATCTGAGAGCAGTCCCATTTAAAGAATTTTCTCATCTTGTTAATAGTTTGCACAACAGATCTTTCTTCTACTAGAGAATATGCACCATTGGATTCTTCCTCAGGGGAAGTATATTCTAAAGGGGATGTAATTTCTGCTGTATATGCCAAGGAATCCTCATCAGATGAAAACTCATCCTCTAAAAACTCTTGTTCCCTAACCCTCCTAACAAGGGAATAAGTAAAGGAGGGAACAGAAACAGCAGAAGAAGGCTTAAGTGCGATTAAAGCCTTAATCAGTCCCTGTGAAAAAGTATCTCAATCTGACTGACATGATTTAGGGGCTGGAAGGTGCTTTTTTTTTTTTTCTTAACATGCACCTCTGCTTGATGGCAAGTGGAAGGACCCGACATAGGCCTGCCTTCAATGACTGACACCAGGAGCTCTACCCTAGCAACAGTCTGAGGTATGTCTCTGGATTCTTCTGACACAAGAAGCTGTGGTTCCCCTTGTCCATCTGATACGGACATCTGTACTGCCTCTGAGGACGTGCCTAAGTTGGATTCTTTAAAGGCCTCCGAAGTGGTGTCCACAGAAAAAACAATCCCAACCTCTGAACATGCCTCTGGGTCTTAACTAACCTCAAGAGATACGTTGGTGGAAAGAGGTGCAGTGGAAGAGGATTCAGGCCTACGCTTACTGACCTTCCTCTTCAAAGTCTGCTCAGCCGAAGGACCTACAGAACCCTCCATAATGTCCTTAGCTAGTCTTTTCAAATGTTGGTTCTTTAAATAAAGAGCAGTATAAAACACGAACAGGCACAGAAACACAGCCAGAGGCATAAAATCAAACATTTTAATCAAGTAGGTAAGCACTTTTACACTGTCAAGTAGTGCTTCATCAGACCATACAAAATACACATATATCACTTCCTTTTATACAAAACAAATTAATCACATAAATTTAAAAGAACCAATCAGCTTTTAAGATATGAATAACACCTTAAATACATATTCATTATTTAAAAAGACCACACAATTTTAAAACAGGTTTTAAAGAGACTCTATCATTCAAACCCGGCACTTTGTCTGCTTGCAATAATATAATCCAATGCAATTCACGGGCTTCAGTAAAGTTTTTAACATCACCACCTCGTTCATTTACACTTATAATTTCAATAACTCTAAATCTAAATCTATGTTCAGCCCCATTTTCCATACATTAGGGGGCATTGTTACAATATAAGAAATCATGATACTCGTAATGCACTAGCCAGGCACTGAATGGAATATGGGGCTGAACATAGTTTTTAATTTAACCAAGTCTCCTTCTCCATCTACCGCAACTCAGTATTTTTCCTTTTTTGTTTTTCCCTGCATACCTGCTCTGTTGCTGACATCCAGCCTATCCCCATTAGTCAATTCTTTCCTTCCATCCCTTCCCATTACAAGGAGGACAGTGATTACACAGAAATTCTGATGTAATGCTACGCACCACTGGGCCTTCTTTCTTGTGGAAAAGAATGTTTTAAATGACCTTTCATATGGTGAAATCACCATTTCCCCTTTAAGAAGAGTGAGATCCCAGAGGCAGGCATCATTTAAGAGGCCATAGTGTAGAGAGTTTTGATATGAAATTAAAGCAACAAGTAATCTCCATGGTATCCCCAAAGTCTCAAAACAACCCACTAACCAAGTATAGTGGGTCCACTTTTCTGTGTGGAAGATTTTCAGTTCATGTATCTCTAGCTAATCACTGAATATTAATCAGATCAGACAATAGTAGTAGACGTAGTGAACTTAAACTCGTCTAAGTAAAAAAAAAAAAAATATATATATATATATATATATATATATATATATATATATGTATATATGAAATATTGTACATAATTACTAGTATTTGAAAGTAATTCAAGCAAGGCAAGTCTGTTTTCAATCAAAAATCCTTTATTAAGTACTGTGGCAAGTGATCCAAGTAAAACAAAATTATATAATGCCTTGGATAAAATCACAGACTTAATAATCTAGTTAAATAATAGGTAACACATCATTATAAATTTTATTTAAAGTACATAAGGGTTATATTATTATGACAGCTACTAAGTAGGGCAGGACCAGCTCGAATGTCACACTGATGGGGGAAGGGATGTGAATTTAATGTGTGTACCGATAACACTTTGTTTTACAGCACAATGAACCACTCCCTTGCCTGATAAAACATATATTACACACACACACACACACACACACACACACATATATATATATATATATATATATATATATATATATATATATATTTAGAAAGCTTGTGAGGAAACTATTACTCTGTTAATTTTGTTTTACTTGGATCGCTTGTCTGTGTACTTAATAAAGGATTTTCGACTGGAAACAGACTGCCAGCCTTGCTTGGACTACTTTCGAATACTTAGTAATTCTGTACATTATTTTATATATATATATATATATATATATATATATATATATATATATATATATGGATCTACCTGATAAAACCGACATGCCAAAACACCGACAACGAAATAACCGACACGAAAAAAACGACAAAAAAAGAAAGTTCAAAAATACATAACTTCACATGCCCGACAAACCAAAATCCGACAATCAACAAAACAAATACCTTTCCCGAAAAACACACACACAACACAAGCACACCAAAAACCTTACAAACCTACACTAAACCTTACATACACAACTATCTATGCACTAACCTTAACCCAAACCCTAACCCTAAGGTCCATCACTATCGCACACTTACCTTACCGGCACTCTAATCCTAACTCACTTAATACGCCCATAACCCTTAACTCTGTCACTATCGCACACTTACCTTACCCGCATCCTAACCCAAACTCACTTAGTCCGCTCCTAACCCTCAATTCCGTCACTATCGCACACTTACCTTACCCGCACCCTAACCCTAACTCACTTAACCTGCCCCTAAACCTAAAGTCCATTACTATCGCACACTTACCTGACGTGCACCCTACCCTAACGTCCGTCACTATCACACACTTACTTTACCCACACCCTGACCCTAACGTCCTTCCCTATCGCACACTTACCTTAACTTGTCGGTGTTCTCAGCGTCGGGATTCTCAATTGTCGGTCTTCTCCATTGTCAATCTTCCGTTGTCAATGTTCTCGTCGTCGGCGTTGTGCAATTTTGGCGTTTTCAGGTAGACCCATATATATATATATATATATATATATATATATTTTTTTTTTTTACTTAAGACGAGTTTATGTTTGCTACTCCTACTACTATTGTCGGATCCGATTAATATACAGTGATTAACTAGAGATATAGGGATTTAAAATCTTCCACACAGAGAAGTTTCTTACACTGATAGGAAATTAAAGGAAACCTTAACTGTGGTGGAGTAAGAATATGAGAGCAGAGCATCACTAACCAGAATTACAGACCTACTCAACTCCCCACCCCTGCTAAAGAATGAATGGTAGCCTATTTCACAGCTGGGAAATAGTCACTAGACTCCACCAGGAAGCACCTGGCTGCAAGCAGAAATTCCAAACTTTCTCCCAGATGGGTGAGACAAAAGCTTCTCATTACTTACCATCTCCATTATGTTCTTCCGGCAGCTGTGCCACTAATTAAACTCGGGTCATTGGGGTCACAGGAAGGGCTCCATCTGTCTATGCCATGCAGCTGAGTACATCCAATTTTCTTAAAACAGAATACCACCACCTGGTTTAATAATAGATACTGTGCTGCATACTCCTCTATCCCTATATTCTAATCCCCAACACCTCCTCACCTGCATTCAACTTGCTCTTTTCCCAACATGACTTTAGTCTATGGTCTTACAACAAGTTATCATAGAATTTTTCCACACAGACTAATAAAACTGCATTCCTCTTTCTCTTATCCTCAGACCTTTTAATATTAATGTTCTTAGTGGCCTTTACACTATCTTCCATTTGTGAAGGCTTAATGAAAGACTTGCTTCTGCAATTGTTCTCCTGTTTATTATCCTTGTGTGTTTTCCCATCTACTCTGGTGACATTAGCTGCTGATTCACTATGCAGTTGTACTTCTGTCTCACTATGTAGTTAGTGACTGTATAATTATTCAAGTCTTGTTTATCTGAAAGACTTTTCTATAAGACTCTTGCATTTGCTCTGAACATCTGTAACTTCGAAGCACATTATATTAAGAAAGTTGTGCAGGGGCAGATATCTCTGCATAGAGAGTTTTGGGAAGCTTACCTCAACTTCATCCAGGGCAAATTTCTTAAGGTTTTTAGTAGCAGTTTTTGGTGATACAGTCTCTCAACTTCACAAGACTTGACTAACAGGACCATAACCATAAGTCACCTCATCCATGCACACAGCACCGGACATTTTGTTTCAGGCACAAGTGAAGATACCTCAAGAAAATTATCTTTAGAAACAAACAAACAAATGGGGTAGAATAAGCAAAACAGAGAAAGAAAGTGCACTTACAGATGCGCATGTCTGAACTGCACAGGTAACCATTAAAGAAACATGTTATCATACAACGAAGAGCATGCTATTACATCAGAAATACTTCAGTTTCCAGTTTAAAAGGATAGTCTAAACCTCAATGTACAGCCAAGTAAGATGCAGGACAGTCTTCCTGAAACTCACATTAATCTCATGGTCCATGTTCACAGAAGATTAGTGTAGCACATAAGTATGGCCTCCCTTTCATAACATACTTTAGACATTATTTATTTTTACTCTTTTGTTTACCGGGTTTGTCCACCTGGGTTTAGTCAAAAAAAAACTTTTCAGCAGATACCCAGGGAGAAAAGCTCCAACATATTACAAACACTTGCAACAGAAATTCATAAGAATACATGAACAGATATTAAACATTACACATTAACAATTACACATACATTTGTTAATGAAACTACACACATATGAAAGTAGAGACAACTATTACAGTATAAAAGATACTTATGCATTAGTAGATGCTGAACATTGAGTCAATGAAGAGTTGTATTAGTGGGTTTGCCAGACAGATAATACATCATGCATTTAGTGCTTAGAAATTCAAAGAAATGGTACTGAGGAAATGAACTAGGTAGGGCAGAAAAAGTTAACATTGTATGTAAGAGCTGCAGTGTAAAGCAGACTCAGAGACAAATTATATATAAGGCTATCATAATCCTTGGGATTCAGTAAACTCCATGTAGGCTTACATGCGTGCAGGGTGATGCGAGGTGAGCAGCAGCGGTAATTGCATATTCATACTGTGTACCTCATTTAAATGTAAACAAGCATGGTTTTGTGGCTGGCAACAGTGTTGCCAACCAGGAAACCGTGTAAAGCAACAAAAATAGTAAACCTGTTTACCTCAGAGCACAGCAGGTTAGCGGGATTGTGCAGAATGCCACAATGATTACCAGAGCTTAACATATAATTATGTATATGATCCAAACACAGCATAGGCCAGTGTATGCAGTAAACAGTATTGTGAAATCCCATTCCAGACATTCTGTACTGAAGTTGTGTAAATGATCTGTAAGCGTACATGGACTGCCATGTAAAATAAACACTCAGGGGAAGTGTATGTACTGAATAGAGGCACACAGATGAATCGGAGGAATGAACATAGGGAAAGACAACAGGTGAAATAATGTAATGTACAGCAGATAAGGGCATGTCAATGGAAGACAGCTGTAGCCAAAACACCAATCACATATCAATATGGTACAGTACAGACTGTGGAGTGAAAATGTGTATTATGTGACTGTCACACAAGGTGACATAACAATGGGGAAGATGTCCGTGTGATCTTTACATGAACAATGCAGAGGACATCTATCAGGAATGTTATATACAACTGGGGTAGGGTGCATACTGTGAAGCTGTGCAAACTGATTTTCCTGAATATGAGTGCAATCTCAGCAGAGGTCTCCAACAAGTAGGACACAGGTAAAGGATCATGGACAACAGTAAAAGAAGCATGCATAATCATGGACAATAGAATAATACCACCAGTAATCCCATGTCTGTGACGTAGCATATGTGATTTAGAGTGATGCCAATGGTTCTGCACAAACACACTTGGACAGCTATTATAACATCTCTACACTCTGTAAGGATAATCACGCACACTGTCCTGACACTGTAACATCTGCTGGATGTGTTAGAAGGGACACTGCTATACCTGTATGTAACATAATGATCAAGAGAGGTTAGTTGACCGGTGTGCATGGCATACATCTCTATCTATCCCGCTATATATCTATACCTATATATATATATATATATATATATATATATATATATATATATATACACACACATACATACACAGTAGATATAAAAAATGTACACACCCCTGTTAAAATGCCAGGCTTTTGTGATATAAAAATGAGAGTACAATAAATCATTTCAAACCTTTTCCACCTTTAATGTGACCTATAACCTGTACAATTCAACTGAAAAATAAACAAATCTGTTGGGGAAAATATAAAAATAAAAAACATACAATAAGTTGGTTGCATTAATAATACTTTGTTGAAGCACCTTTTGATTTAATTACAGCATTACGAAGACAGCTGACTCTCTTTAATTGATGGCAGGCGTGTACCCAAGAAGAATGAATGAGTTGAATATTATGTGTAAACTATGGATGATTTGTTTGTTGCTTGGGTGGGTCCATTGGAATGATAGATGATTTTATTCATTACATTAATAATACCACAACCTTTCTAGAATTTACACATAATATAGGCCAGGGGTCTATAAATTACCTCAATGTCCACCTATTGATACATCCTACTAAACATATTCTTTTATCTAAAATTTATAGGAAGCCATCTTATTCCAATACTTTACTGCATTTTACTAGTAGCCACCCTTACCATCAAAAATGGGCCATAGTTAAGGGCCAAATGGTAAGGGCAGATTGAATGGTTTCCCAGTGGGATGACTTCCAAGATGAATGTAACAAACTGAAGTATATGTTTCTTAAGAGAGGTTACTCAGACCAGTTGGTTGCTTCAGTGATAGAGGAAGTAACGAGAAAGCGACACATTGGTTTGTATATACCCTTGCTGGGGAACTTACAGTGAGTCCTGGACCCTAATACTTTGGTATCAGTATTACCAGAGTCTGATTCAGGTAAGGGCTCTATTACTGGCCATTTACCCATACAGGATGGTAAAGAAACAAATTTCTGCCGTTCTTCATTCATTACAACATATAATGCTGATAGTGAGCAGCTTGTGAATATTATAAATAAAAATTGGGAACTGGTTTCTAGTAATAAAGAAGTTCAGGAGAAACTTGGAGCAGGTCCCAAAATAGTTTACAAACAGGGGAGTTCATTCAAAAACTTTTTTGATAATATGCTGAATAGTAGAAGTAGGATAGTGGGTAGGATGTTGAGATGTGGAACTTGCAAACAGTGCCACATGATTTTGCAAGGAGACGAGATTAAAATTAACAACAAAATCATTAGGCCCAAGGGATACTTTAATTGTCATACCCAGGGTGTTGTTTATATTGCACTCCGTAAATTATACCAAGCTTTTTATGTGGGCAAAACAGAACAAAAATTGAAATAATGTATATATCAACACTGTTACATAAAAAACAAAAATTTACAAATGCACTTTATAAACATTTAAGTATTAACATCCTCGAACAAGTTGAGCAGCATCCTAGAGGTGGATCCTGGTCTATTATTTTAGAGCAAAAGGAGTTATGGTGGCAAATCTTCCTTAATGCTTCAGTTTTGCCTGGGTTAAATGAGATTGTTAGCATTAATAGTTTATTAAAGATGAAGGCATATGAGAAGTATATTTTGGGTTTTATATAATTATTATCATGTTGTTAAAGTCATATATTCATATTTATATTTATTTGTAGAATAGGTTGGTATTATTTTAAATTTTAAGTGTTTAATTGAGTCATGTGATTTGCAGGATATTAGTACTTCATTTGTGTGTTAACTCAAAGGTCTGAAGAAGCCTACATTAAGAACAAAAGTGCTTACTGTGTTTTATATTTTGTTTTATATTTCATAATAAATCCTGGTGACTTTTCGCTTGGTTGTCATGTTGCCTTGGTGTAAGTGATTCCACGTGGTGACTGAAGTTTAGATTTCTATTCACTTGTGTTCCCAAGTCTTGCATCACTGAGTTTCACCTTAGAGGGGTGCTATGCAAGTCATAATTAGCAGGGGCTACTACTTTGCCAAATTGGACAATGAGGCATTTTTTGCGCATGTTTCAGTCTATGAGTTTGGCGCCAATCATTTGTGTCAGCCCTTTCCGTAATATGTTAACATCATTGGAGGATTCTACATGATTGTGCCCAGTTTACCATCACCTGCAAACCTGGTAAGCCACAGGCCATCTACCTTCGCCTTGACTTCAGATAAATAGTTTCCAAACACTAGAGGACCCAGCAGAGACCCTTGTGGTACTCCACTGGTAACTGGTCTACTGATGGAGGTGGACTCTTCAACTCTGACAGTGTGCATTCTGTTGGTGAGCCAGTTGGCTACTCATCTAGTAAAGTATGTGTTAATCCCCAGATGGCAGAGTTTCTCTATGATACCTGCATGGGGCATTGTGCCAAAACCCTTGGCTAAATCAAGATAGGCAGTATATACTGTTTTCCCTCATCCACGGCTTTGGTGACATTCTCAAAGAAGTCTTCTAGGTTTAATAAGCAAGATCTACTCTTGCTAAAACCAAATTGGCTCAGGTCAAACGTTTTGAAGGTTGCCTATGTCCTTGTGGATAAAGTCCATGATGATTCTTTCCATAGCCTTTCAGATAAGGCTGGTTAGACTTATGGGTCAATAGTTCCAGGGTCAGTTTATGGATCTGTAGGCAAGTTCAACATGAAGATAGTTCTAGTTCTGCATATTACCAGACTGATATGCATTGCATACCACACTACATTTATTAATTTATGTAGTGTAGTTTATATATTTGTGAACAAATACTGAGAGACCAGGGTTGATGTGCATGGTGGGAGGCAACACATAGCTGCACTGTAAATATGTAACATACTGCTAGATAGGGCCTTCAGTTTGTTATGTTTCCACATATAGTTTCATGGCATAAAGAGTGAATGGACAGTAATCAGCACTAATACATACTAACAGTGACTCTGCATAGCTCAGTAGTCAGCAGAGGGTTTGCAAGATGGCTGGCAAAGTGTTTGCGCATGCAAGAGGCACATTTCTCATTACTTTCCCTGTTTGCACGTAGTTAAGCAGTGCGCAAACACGAGCTGCCTTGCAAAAATTCAGAGAGTTAGTATTCAGTCTAAAAAACACAACTGCTGCTTAGCTGACTCTATGGCAGCAGGTGTAAATGCATTGATATTTCTTTTTGAGCCCAGATGATACTGGGTATGAATCCAGGTGTATCTAATACTTTTAAATAAACAGCAATAATGTAATGCCATTAATTCTTTATAGTACATGTGTTGCTGTGTATTGGCATAGCTCAGTGTGTTTAAGTGGCATCGAGTGGAGGTAACCTCAGCATTGTAGGGCTGCTCACCTTCACCTGGTATTGGTGAGTGATGCCAAACTCTGTGCAAACACAGAGGCCAATAAATGAAGGGATCCATTGCTTTTTCTGAAATGCATGTGTTGTGCATTACTCTATTTTTTACCAGATTTTAGGTGTTAAAATGTAGTTGATAAGAAAGTGCTGAAATAGGGTTCTTAGGTTTATAGGTGTTTACTAGGCTAACAACCACAAGGGCCTTTTTAAGCCTAGCCATGCATCCCAAATCTCTGACAAGTTCTTATACCCTTGATAAGTGTAAGCATGGGCCTGAGAGAGGAACCATTTATAGGTTACCTGTTTGCATCAGAGACCTAGGTGCCAAACCAGGGATGAATTTCTGGTTTCCCATCCAATTGTCCAAGTTGCACTTGAAATGTGTTAGGGAGGAACTCTGCTTCACATGGATGGGGAGCCTGTTCCATAGATAGGGTAGTCTCTGGGATACGTACCTATCTCTCCAGCAGGTCCTACTTATATCACAGGTAAGGTTTAAATTTTTAGAAAGGGGAATTCTGGTACTGTTTGTTTTATGGATATGCAGGTGGTCCATCAGAGTGGGATCTGACAATGCTCTGTATGCCAGGCATAGATCTTCCCTCAAAAGCCTGTAGGAGACAGAATACAGGAATAGGGCCTTGAAGCGGTCTGCATAGTACTTATCACTTATGCTGTGTTCTGTTAGTGAGGAACTTCTGTGGACATTCCAGTTGTTGGATATGCCTGGTTAGGTACATACCAAAGGGGGCAATGTACTCAATGATAGGTCTGATGAATGCTGAATACAGTGGAACAATGACTTCCTTGGACTTAGATGCCATACTGTTTTTAATAGGTTGCGCAATATAGAATGATTTCCTCACCACTGTAGACAAAGTGATTATCAAAGGCTAGATTACTATCTATCTGTGGCCCTAAGTCCCTGACTACTGGGTCAACTCTAAGGAGTGTGTTGTCAATATGACAGTTACCAGGGATGGATGACTTCCCAAAGGATACTATTATGCATTTCTTGGCATTTAGTTTTAGTCCATGGATCTGACACCAGTTATTTGTCTGTGTCAGCCTCAACCTGGAGAACATCTGTGTCAGTGTGAGATTCGATGACAGCTCTTAATTTGCAATCATCTGCAAATTTAGTCTGCCAGAGACTACTGACATTGGTCTTGACTTCTGAGAAGTAAATCACAAAAAGGAGCAGTCCAAGGACTGATCCCTGAAGGACTCCACTTGTGACTGGCCTCTTTGTAGAGATGGACTCCCCAATTCTGACTTCCTGGGTCCTGTCTGTGAGCCAGTTGGCTATCCACCGGGTGTCATACAGGTTTGTACCTAACCTCTTGAGTCTGTCAACAATGTCCGAGTGGGGTATTATGTCAAATGCCTTGGCCAGATCAAGGTAGGCAGTGTGAATGATTTTGCCCTCATCCATTGCTTTGGTGACCTTCTCAAAGAAGTCTACCAGGTTAAGTAGGCATGATCTGCCCTTGACGAAACCAAACTGGGTTGGGTCCAGTGTCTGGAGGTTTACTACATCTCTACTGATCATTTCCATGATAATTCTTTCCATGGCTTTACATATAAGACTAGTGAGACTTATGGGTCTGTAGTTTCCATAGTCTGTAGATAGCCCAGCTTTGTGCAGAGGGATGACTGTTGCTATTTTCCATTCATGAGGCACAAAGCCTGTTTGGAGGCTACAGTTAAATAGTAATTGTAGAAGCCCTGATAGGTCACTTTTCATGCTATTTAGAAGGCATACTGGGATACTGTCTGGGCCCACTGATGCAGTGTTCCTGGTCTTAGAGAGACCATTAAGAACCCATTCCCTAGTGATAGTAGAGGGAGTTGTATTTGATGATATTTACTGAGGGAAGGGTGAAGAGGAAAGAGGAGTAAAGTTGGAGCTGAATCTATCAGCCAGGAGGTTTGCTATATCTTCTGGCTTAGTATAGGTGGCTCCATTTACAATGAGCTCTGCACACAATTGTGTTGTGCCTTTGTGTGGAATTAGCTAAAAAATGCTTTGTGGTTGCCCTTGGTCTGGGAGGCCAAACATACTTCAAATTTAGATTTGGTAGACTATTTGTCCTCTGAGTTGTTTGTTTAGTTTGATGAGAGTGCTTTTAAACTGCTGGGTGCTGCACCTCCTAATTTTTGCCATAATTGTCTTCCTCCTGTTATACAGCCAACTGATTTTGTAATTCCACCAGGGTGGCTTGTTTTTTGAGTTAGTTCTGAACTTCTTCCTGGTGGGTACAGCTGCCTCTGTGCTGTTATTTACATGCTTGTACAGGGTTTCTGTGAACAGTTCTGCATAGGCAGAAGTGCTTTCAAGGTTTATTGAGGCTTGAAATTTTGCCATGTTCTCACTTAATAGCAGGAGGTTAGCCTTAGAATATATCTTGAATATTCCTGGTTTAGCTGGGGGTCCAGGTTTTATTTTTACTTCAAAGGAGACCATTTTGTGGTCTGACCGTACCAGGGAACATACCTCTCAACCTGGAAACATCAAAAATATGGGCAAAGGCCCATGAAAAATAGGTACAAATCTGTATGCTGATTAACATAAAATTTGCAGACATAATTATGTAACCCCACAGACTCCAATGGAATTGTGGGATATCAACTTTCAATAATACATAGCATTTAGTACACATACAAAATTAATGATCAGACCGTGAGTTCCACTAAAATAATAATAATAATTTGGACTTGAAGTGGAATTCAAATTCCCCATTTGTGTATAGTGCTAAGTCCCTCAACCACTTCATGGAAAAGGCTGCCCTCTGTACGCCCTTAGTTAATACAGTCAGATCTGAAACTCTTGCTCCTCTTCAGGGAAGGGACATTTATGTAGTACTGATATTATGCAAAAAGAAAGCTTTTTTGTTCAAGTGACAGCCACAAAAATGACCATTTCAGCCAAAGTATACTGCTAGTAAGTTATAGCCACAAGACCATGTCCACAGTCATGAATACACCCATTTGTGTAATTAAAAATACATAAATAACGCTCATGTCCCACATCATTATACAGCAGATCTCAGTATTTCCCATAAAACTGTACAGTTATAGTCTTTAAAGCAACTTAGCATTTCTCTAACTTATTTTGTAATTCTTATGACTAGCAGCTTCCAAAATGTGACAGTTCCTCACATGGAAACCATACTGTTCATTTGCCTCCTTTCTTCATGCTATATGCAGAAGGGGAGGAACTGTTACCTCAGCACAGGGTTCAGTTCTAATGTGCTCTTATTGTGGCTTAGTTTAGTTTATATGGGTGTGTCTGTCTAATTATCTATCAATTTACATATGTGCATATATGTCATCCTTGGTTTGAAACTAGTGAAAGAAAAATACATTTCTTATACATTGTCAACAGACAGCTGCTAAAGGCTGTACACATCTCTGTCCATTGGGAATTGAAATTGAGGTAACTAATGCAGCATGAGCAGTGCCAAAGGTACACAGCATTATTATGAAACAAACATACAGGCAGGGCAGCTAATACCACTGTGTAATGGTTACTGGAATTAGTTTATTATTGCCCACAGTTTATAATGCATCCTACCTAGATCTCTAATCCTATATTTAGTTAAAACATGTCCCTGAGATACTTTAGAGGCTGCATAATGCAAATGCACTCTGATGAATACTCAACTCAAAGACAGCAATATCTACATATCTGCTTATTTCTGCTACTGTCTCAGTATACCTCTATTTTTCAAATGTTCCTGAGATTTTTGCTTGTAGCATATAAATATGCACTTACCTGCAACAATAAACCTAACATAACATAGCTGAACCTTACTATGTCTTGGACAGAAAGGCACCTTTAATTGTTCAAAAAGCAGTACATACATGACCCAGACTCAATGGAAGCAGCTACAAGAAAGAACTTCAATAACATGAACAGAATCTAAAGTATATATTGCACACACTGCCACAGTGAACATGCTTCCTACCCATATCTGTTAAGGATGCAACAAGAAAAAAACTGAAAAGCTTTGCAGAGTTTCAAAAATTTCACTTTTTATTACTACTCCTACCAACAATAATCATAATAACAATGTATATGTTTTTACTTAACAATTATGGTATACTGCTCAGTCATGGCTTTCCTACAAGCAATTTTAATAGTTATGAAGCAAATGTATGAAATGGAATGTTGGTTAGTATTTGTTCTAATTTAACTTTCTTTGTACATCCAGTGCCTCGGAACAGAAATTTCCTTTAAAACAATTTGTTATATGTACTGAATAAATTCTACTCAGTAAAATGTTTTAAACATTTTTCAAGAAGAGGTTAATCCAACCAACACTGTTCTCGGCAGCTAAAGGAGTTCCAGCGAAACTCTGTTCTCGGCAGCTAACAGCTAAAGGACACACAACATTACCTGCGCATGCAGCTGCATCGCTCTGTTCTTGGAAACCCCATTCCCTCGGCTTGCAGCTAAAGGAGTTCCAGCTAACAGAAGGACTTCCAGCTAACAGAAGGATTTCCATTCCCTCGTGGCTGGCTGGAAATGGCACATATGTTATTGTTTGAGCTGCATAAGCTCAATTCCAACAGGCTGGCTGGCCGGAAATACACGCATGTTATTGTTTGAGCTGCCTGAGCTCAATTCCGACAGAGTGTTTCACAGAGCTGACGTCTGCTCAAAAAGCCAGGGAGGGGGAGATTCAAAAAACTGCTGGGAAAATCGGAAATGAAGGGGTGCCACTCGGGAATTGTGGCACCCCATTATTTGGACTGCAAAACTTGGTAAAAAACGAGTAATTCAGTACAGTTGGGAGGTCTTCCAGGGAAGACATTACAGTAGGGGGTGTGCAGCACTTTCCCATATTAGTGAGGACCAGATTCAGTATGGTTGCACCCCTGGTTGATGTATTGACTATCTGGTCCAGGGAGTTTGTGTTTACAAAATCCAGGAATCTCTGTACATGTATGTTTGATGTTGTATAGGATTCCCAGTTAATAGTGGGGTAATTAAAGTCACCCACGAGTATGGTATTGGGTTGGATGATTGGTGTTTCTAATAAGTTTAAATACATGGTATGGGTTTCCTGGGTCATAGAGGGAGACCTATAGCTTGTAAGGAAAGTGGTATTCAATTTTTACCTATGGTGATTTGAACATGGAGCAGCTCAAGTGCATTGTCCTGTTTGACCAGCCTTGAAGTATATTTTTTATTGATGTAAATAGAGACACCTCCACCTTTAGTCCCTGTCTGCGAAGTAACTGGTCTAAATGTGTGGAAGGCATTATAACCTTGCACTGTTAGTGTGCTCTCCACGGCTTTAAACCATGTCTCTGTGACCACACAGAGATCAGCATTCTCTGGGGTAAAGAGAGCTTCTAGGGAGTGGAGTTATTTTGTTTAGGCTCCTAGCATTGAGCAGTAATACCTTTAAATTTTCTTGGTTTTGATTTGCTACTTTCAGTTTGGCATTGCCTAAAAAAGGCACTATGGAGGAAGACAATGTTTTACTTAATATTTGAAAGCCTGGAGGGGAGAGGTGCAAACCATCCCCGGCAAAGCTGTGTGGCTGTTGATCATGTTATTAAAGTCAGTCATTGTTTGCTCATACTGTGGCATCATCCTTGGAGAAGGTAAAATGCTGCGCAACACTAGGCTCATACCATCCTGAGGCACATATTCCAAGAGCTCTATGATGTTTCTCTTCATATAGTATAGGGAGGGACATCTCAGGTCATTTACTCCCACATGGACTATGACTGAGTCATATTGGTAACTGTGGTGCAATGACCTGAGTGCATTCGTATCGTGGCAGATCCTAGCCCCTGATAAGCAATTGACTGTAACGTTCTCCTTACTCAGTATGGTAAGAGGGACATCGGTGTGTCTCACGATGGAGTCTCCAATAACTAGAATGTTGGATTGTGCGTTGACTTGCCTTATGGGCTTAGACGTAGAAGCTCCATGAGATGTAGCTCTAAGTGTTGATGTGAGTGTTGTTTTGTAAGAGTGCATTTGGGGTTGCTGAGTGTATTTCTTATGTGTACTTTATCTAGGAGGTCTTTGTGGTTTAGGAAGGTTACATGTACATGCCTCATTATATGTGGGTCTATATGTCTGCTTTGAATTGTGCGTGATGGGGCAGCATGTGTACTACTGACAACCTTATTGACATTAGGAGTACTTTTATGGGAGAGCTTTCTCTCCAGTGACATTGTGTAAATCCAGCTCTCACATTCCATATCAGTTTGTTTGAGAATTAACTGGTTGTTTGTAAACATGAAGCAATTTCTATATTGCCCATATCCACTAAGCCGGTAACGGAGACAGTAGGAAAGTTCATATCCATGGCAACAGACCCTTTGTAATGATTAGACTGCTGGAATGAGAATATCAATCACTATCAGGAGTATCCATTTTGCAACTATGTGGACAGTGCTTGTCACTGCAAACTAGTTGTCCTGTGTGTAACTACATACTGGAGAAATTTCAATTGTGCATTTACATGAAAATGTCACTCAAGGTGTCTGAATCTATACACAGAGCACTGCCAAACACTTGAGGGGAAACTAATATGTAGACCCTGAAAATTTAAGGATGAAGTATTTAGGCAGATATTCTGACTGGGAGTAATCAGGGGGAAGAACAAAGGGAAAGCAATACAGGAAGGTGCAGGAGGAATGTAAGAAAGAACCATAGCTATCCATTTCTTCAACAGTGAAAGCTGAAAATATGTGCAGAATATTAGCTGAATTTGTACTGTCACCTCCAGAAAGATAGGTGACAACAATGTAATCATGATGTGTAGCCAACTGGACCAAATCATGTGTATCAAGAAGACACATGTATGAAATGGAGAGCTATGTATGGAAAGATTTTTTTTGTGGGACAGATAACCATTTTTTAAATCAGTAAGAGAGGAATGCTGGGTAAGGGATGTAGATATTTCTGGGTCAGGTAAATTGGGTAGGTGAGGAAGTAAATATAAACAAACAAGAAAAACAAGGCAAGAGACAGAGATGGTGAGGGACACAAAAGATTGGAGGACAGCATGACTGGGGTGAGAGGAGAGACAACACAGGCTCTTGCTCATCAAACATGGAGACAGCAAGAATTTAGTTCTCACCCACTGGACTGTCATCACTGTTCCCTTACTCCACTAGTGGCTGGAGTGTTTGATGTCTTCTCCTCCTATGTACTATGAGGGACAGCAGCTTCTCCATCCAGCATAGGCATACACCAATGGTGTGCTGCACAACTCTATACGTCAACCCTGGCATTTCTTAGCAGGTGATGAAATCCCCACATCCATCACTGCTCCCAGATGGTACCACAGCACCAGCTGCTGGGGCAGTACTACCTGAGGGTGCAGGTAGTGCAGGGGCAACAGAGGCAGTGCTGTTTTGTTGGGTCCAAGATGTGCTGGGCACTGGTGCTGGAGCCAGTGGAGCAGGGGCAGGCTGATACACTAGGGTTGGTCTACCTCGCTGTGCTGTGAAACACTTAGTGATTTGGTACAGATGGATGACATGGAGACATTCTGACAACACATAGTAAGTGACAGGTTAATAAAGCTGTTTCTTGTTTAAAAAAGACAGAAATTGAATAATTTATGTAATATTGCTTAGATTATATGACATACAGCAATATATGTGAAGTATAATGTTTGTTATGTTAATGTAGTTTTATTTACTTGTACCTGTGTCCCTCTTAGACATGGGCAAAAAGTGCTGATCACGGTAACAAGGGTAAAAATTGGCTAGGCTTGTAAGGGCCATCTGGCCAGTAGCCCAGTAACTTCCTATGATCCCATGAGTGTAAATTTGCCTATGTGACAAGTGATACTTCAATAAAGGTGTTTGAAAAAAACACATAAAAAATAAAAAGAAAGATAAGGGTTGGGGTGAGAGAAAAAAAAAAGAGATAAAATTAGTGCCATCATATGTGACACACAATGCCATAACACAATTATACAACTATTTTATCAGAAGTATTACAATTAAGTATACATCCTAACAACTATATATTATAACTACAGAATGCTAAATGTAATCTTGAAATGTGCATATATTGTACATAGGATTGGTCCTATTGTACAGATTACAGTTAACAGCAGGTGATTTATGCCATTTCTATAAAATTTAAGTTAATGTGATATTATTGGAGAAATGCAGTATTTTATAGTTGTTACTTGTGGTATTTGAACCCAAAACCTATGACTACGATCTTATACTTGACTCCTAAAGTTGGTTTGTGCTACAGACTAATGCATGCATACTTGCTTTTACATTTAGGATATGTATGCTTAATTTGCTACAACTGTATAAAAACACAAAAATCTATCTTTAACTTTTAAAGCTACAATAATTCTTCTCTTGTGCTGCATACGTACCACTTGCTTCCCTCAGTCTCTCCATTCGATCAGCATGAACCCATCTATTAAACTCTCATTCGGCATTAGCTGTGGAAAGAACAGAAAAAAACATAAGAGCATTATGCATACTAGTCTTGCCTATATTTAGTTTTCTATGCATTACAAATACTTTCTATTATCATACTTACACAGCTGTGGGATGTCAGCAAAAATTTATTCAACCATTGGTTGAGGGTATCCCTTTTGCGCCCCTGTAGGTCATTAAAATGATGCCTACACTGTTCTACAGTACATGGGATACAGTCTGAGCCAAACTACTCCAAGCCTCAGACTTGTACTGGGAAACAGAATAGTCCCCTGCAGAAACCTTTGGCTGTGGCACTTTACCAGGAGTCCAATAAATATCCTAGACTCCTGAACATCCCATGTCTGTGCTCTAAACTAGGTAACTTCCCATGTAACTCTAGACATGTCTAACACCCAAACTAGAGCAATGGCAACTAATGTTTTCCCACCAATTCCTGCTATTACGTTTAGTTGTAAACCCGAGCAAGGCTGCCAACCATGTCTGCTTGATGTTAAGCTGAGAGCAGCAGTGCCAAACAGACAGGATAGAAATAGTTTAAATTGGAAGGTTAATCTGACACTTGATCTTAGTCTGAGGGGTGTTAGCTGTTGTAGCTTGGAAATATGTACTGAAAATTGGAAGGTACCTCTTAGTTAAGTTTGCAGACATGCACCAAGGCATAAATGCCATGACCTGACACATTTCATTTTGGCTTTATACACTGGTAAAATTGATTTTTAAAGTGTGGTATTCAAACCTAGGCATAAAGGGCAAAACTTTTTCTTCCACAGCCATGATCCTCCATCTTTGCTAGAGAAGTGTTGCTCACACATAATCAGGAATCGTTCATAAATACAGATGACATTTTGAAGTCTTGCACATGTATGTGTATGACCTGAAAAGGTTCTTGTATACCCATCCAGGTGAGTATTTGTCTTATTTAATTGTGAAAACCATCCAAGTCCAGAAAGCAGAATCATACTTTTCGAAACTATCCTTAGCAGCAAGCACTAAAAACCAAACCAGTCACACATATAACTACCACCAATGCAAACCAAACACATAAAAAACAAAGACATACTACAGAGGCCTCCAAAGCAGACACCCAGAAATACACCCCCCACACAACACCACACCTACAACACATACTCAAGCAAACAGGGTGTCACACACACACAGCCCCTAAGGCAAAAAAATAGACAGAGAGAATAGGTGACTAGTAGTCAGATAGTCAGACACACCGATGTTCCACTTACCAGAGAGGGTAACGTGAGCTGCCCTATCGGGGGGGATCCCGCCACACCACACACACACACGCACTCTCAAAAAGCAGTACAAATATGAAATATGATTCAGTCATGCGGGTGATGAGACGCACTCACCTGGACCTCTGGAAAAAGAGACAAAAGGAGCTCTCGATTTATGTAGCCCAGACTGGTGGTAGCCCCCTGACCTGAGCAGCATCCTGCCTCACAGCCTTCGCCAAGAATGAAGACAAAATGATCAGTTTTAAGAATTATTGATCAAATTTGTGTCAATTTCTAGGGATCCAATGTGTCATTCAGCCTGGGATGATATGCTGGACAAGCCAATGTTGCCATGAGGATGGCTTGCACCTGTCACCACTGGGCTTTCAGATATGGCCAACTGGCCAAGGCCCCCATAGTGCCTTTTAGGCAATGCAAAAAAACAAGGACAAATCACATAAAAACAAAAAAAAAAAAAAAAAAAATTAAGGAAAAATGCTGCAGAAGTCAGATGCAGGCACCTCAAGCACTTTCTCAGTATGGAGAACATCATCTGTGTGTGCAGTGAAACCTGGTTCAAGGTTCAAGAGAGAGCACTCCAGCGCTACCAGGCTATATACCTCAATATCAAGTTCCAGGCCCTCAAGTTCAAGGCGGGGGAGGGGGGGGAGGTGTTTCATTTTCATCAGGACACCACACCTTGGTGGCTGCTCATGTCACCATAGGTAAAACTGCCATACAACTGGTCGAGCATGTATAGAAACACCTCCCAATCCCAGAATCCCATCATATGGAGCAATTGGTCACCTCCCCTACGGAGAGAGAATATATACTGACCTGATTATCACAAACATGGGGTCCAAATGCTCCGCACGGATATAAACCCCCTCACTAGTAAGATCTGATCATAACTGATCATGCTGGATGTACATATATCCCACCCCCCCCCCAGAACAAAAGACTACAGTGAAAACTTTTCAAAAGCTGACTTTTGAGCTTTTTAAGCCTTAAATGATATCCTTTCCTTCTGTAAATGAAAACCATCCCACAAACCAAAAATCCCCAAACTTCACAAAAGCCTTCTCACTCCCCGACATCTCCAGGAATGCATGACTAAATCCCAACTAAAACCAAGACCCTCTCCACCAAAACGCCTGCCCGGTTTGACCCGCTATAAACAAACTATAAGAGCCAAATCCCACAAGGAAAGGCTTCCTGATCAGCACAAGTAAAAAAAAACGCCTCTAAAACAAAAAAAACATCTAGCAAACTTTGAAAAGGTCCCACTCCACAAAGGGGAAAATTCAACTGACCCAGGTAACTACCATAAGTTTGACCAGCCTGCACACTGCCTATTTGGACTTGGCTAAGGCTTTGACACAATACCACACTCTGGCATCATTGACAAGCTCATGTCACAAGATGGGTAGCAAATTGGCTAAAAACAGAACCCATAAGGTTCAAAACCCGTCACAGTGGTGTCCCACAGGGCTGTCAGTCTTGGGTCCACCCTATCCATTTTTTTTCAGATGAAAGCAAAAAAATGGAAGGATTATATGAGACCTGGGCGCCATAGTGGATCACCTGCCGCACACAAGTCGATAGTGACCTCTCTTTGACAACCATGTTGCCAAAGTGGTCAGAAAGACCCATTTGGGATGTATCTCACCCGCACATGCAACAACTGGAAGACCCCAGAAAGTACCTCACCAGGTGATTTGTGCCTAACATACAGGGCCATGTCCAACCAGGAATTGATGGACATCTATATAGTATGGGGTGAAAAGCCACATCACTGTTGGCTAGGTTTGTAAATGCCCCCGGGCAGATAGCCTAGTACACTACTATGAAACTATGAAACTATGAAACTTACAGAAATATAGTAGATAGTATACCCTTAGTCATACAACTGAAAACACAATATGTGTGCCGTATCCCTCCTACATATAATTCATATCAGCTCCAATATCTAAAGTGTCATAACTGAGTGTGAATATAATGTGAAATGGTACAACAGTAAAAATATGTGGAATATCCTATATTAGAGTCCATGACCATATGTATGGCAGCCCTAAACTTACACCGGTTGCCACAAGAATGTTGAAATACCTGTATATTTTTCAGTTCATTGCTATAAACTGCACTGTCACAACAGTAAAAATAGATTGCACATCCTGTACTAGAACCAGGACCATCTGTATTCCAGCCCTACACTTACACCTTCTGCCATAGGACTAGTTACATGACAGTTCCATAATTTCCTACTCATTCTTAAGTTCTCTGTGATAACCACCATACAATGCCACTTAGCAAGTTTGCATGGTGCCAAACAGAATTAATTGAATGCATCCATTTTCAATGATTGACTGTGTCATGTCTATATTAGTTCATTGCTGCAGGTGTTGGGGAACCTTGCTAAGCACTGTGCAACACCGATGAAAAGCAAAAATTGTAACAATGTATCCTTTGTGACCTTTCCACTTTTACATATGCCCTGTCTGCAGTTGTTCTGTCTGCTTCCTGAGTGGGCCACTAGTCTTGGTTTGCACACTGCTAAGCACTGCGCAAATAAGACAATTACAGCCAACAAAAAAGGCAACCAAATAACCTAAACATGTACTGATAAAACAAAAAAACTCTACAGTGAAGGACAACTGGCACACAAACTGATAAGATACATTTATTAAACACTTCACTTCCTCAGAAGTTATTCTGATGAAGTAAAGTGTTATAAATGGGCAAAAGCGCTTAATAAATGTATCTTATCAGTTTATGTGCTGGTTGCCCTTCACTGCAGCATTTTTTGTTTTACAAGCAGAGCATTATCTGACATTTATTTTCTCTATTGCCCTTGTTTGTGCTAAGCCAGAGACTGAGCAAACACTGGAAAAAATATAATGGAAAAGTAGTTGAAATGAAGAAAAGCAATCTATGAAATAAACACTACAAAATGTTTGTTAGTACATATGAAATATTTCTACATAGGTCTGAATTTGAACTCTCACTCCACTGAACCTCCAGAACACAGTAAGGGTGCCATATGCCTCTCTGCCACACAAATTCAGCAGAGAACTGAAATCATTCTGCATACAACCAACTGCAACATCATCCACAGTACTAAGAAACCACATAACAG
This sequence comes from Protopterus annectens, assembly GCF_019279795.1. Classification (NCBI taxonomy): domain Eukaryota; kingdom Metazoa; phylum Chordata; order Ceratodontiformes; family Protopteridae; genus Protopterus; species Protopterus annectens. The sequence goes on along the minus strand of NC_056729.1, from coordinate 581,438,122 downwards.
TTATTTGTACATGTATTAATTTCAGATGTAGTGCACTGAGTGATCACACAACCATTTATGACTACTGCTTGCAAAAATGCAGCTCTAACTTAACTCTCCATGTCTGTTGAGCATTCTTGTCTTATCTGACTAGTAATCTGAGACATGAAGTCTGTAAGGCATTCTATATCATTGTCTTTAAAATGTGTGAGGATATTAAATGTTAATAATATACAGTTGTCAACAAATGAAGAGGACTTTAGATGTTAATGAACAGAGCCTGTGAATTGTGTGCTGCTTACTTACATTTCCAACCTTGATAAAATTGCTTCTATACTTTGTAAGTCTAACCTGACACACTCACTTGAGTTAGGCCAGTCTGCATTGCTGCTGTGTTTTCCTCCTCCCTGCCAGCAATCATTCACAGTTGCAATCCATTAACAACAAACACAGAGGGAGTGCCTGCACTATGTTTACATGTGCCAGACAGAGCCAAGTATTTGGGATACAGCAATTCTAATGAGTTCACACCTCATATGCATCTTCACCATGCTCACAGCCCTGAATCTACACCATTAAAAGCCAACTGTGTAGCTAGAGAACTTGAAGTTAGTGAGGAGACTCTTATGTGGAGAACACAGAACAGACTATTATTTTGGGATGTATCTGCACAGAGGACTGCTGAACTTGAGACGGTATGCTTGCATGTTTCAGCTATATACTGCACATGTTGAAATGTCATTAAGAAAAATATTTTTAATATTTTATATATATATATATATATATATATATATATATATATATATATATATGTGTGTGTATAAAATTAGCAAATGCTACTTTTATCTGTATGCATTACTTAGAAGTGTACTGATGGCATGGACATGTTTGTGAGGGCATTTTACAGATATACATGATTGGCAATAGCTTAAAATGGAATGTTCTGTGTTAAATCTGCAGACATGTTTCAGGGACAATTCATTTGATAGCACTTTTAGCATTTCACTGATGGTTTGTTAGCAAAATGGGTCATTTGCTTGTTCTTTTCGGGTGGGGGAGCAAAGTTGAATTTCTGTTTTGGTACAAACAAGGATATGTTGTTATGGTTACTCTCCCTTGTTTTGCATCCAACCTTGTTTTGTGTGTGAATGTAATATGTTACAACCACACAATTCCTGCTGTTCATATTTCAAATATCTATACTGTTTTATGTTTCTCCAGTGGGTATTATGAATCTGCAGATCTTATTCACTGCAACTTGTAATTTTTTTGAGTTGGTACCACAGTGAAGGGTCAAAAGTGATAGACATATTCAAGTTAGGGAATGAGAACATTTCTAGAAGCAGTCCTTCAGGTTTCAGAGGGCAGCAGGTGGGAGATTGTTTTGCAGAATTAAAGGACAGTATTTATAGTCCACAGTCCGTGACTCTGCAAGTACACAGTATGCATTTGTGGATAGCTCGCTACCCAAATATGCAAATAAAGTCCACATAACACACTTCCAGATCTGGTTTTGTTCACAGGCAACCTCAACAGGCCTCTAAGGACAGGAAGGATGGGAGGCGGGCCCCCTCTGCTAAGGCTTCTCAGATTTCTGTGGCCCAGAAGACTCCTTTATCTGATAAGCCTGCTTCTCTTTGACAATTTGCCCCACCCCCTTAGACCAGGTTCCTTTGTCCCTTTCTTCCAAATTACTGTCTCATTACTTCAGACTCTTGGGTTATTTCTGTCATCTGTCAGGGTTACTTCAAAGTATGAAAATCTCCTTCTCCTTTTCCTGTGATTCCTCAAGCTCTTTTAACATAACTTTCTCATTTCCTGGGGGTTCTGGGGTCCCTGATGAACCAAGGAACCATTCAACCTGTCCACCCTTCCTAAGCAGGATGGGGTTCTTATTCAAGGATGTTCTTGGTTCCTCAGAAGAAGGGCACTTGGAGACCTATTTTGGATCTCTCCCAGCTCAACACCTTTCTCAAGATCCCTTCTTTGGGGACGCTTACTCTTCAACCTCTGTTTCCTCTTATTATCTCAGGCTTTTCTGGTGTCCTTGGATTTGAAAGATGTTTACGTTCATAGCCTTAGTCACCCTCAATTAAGGATGTTTTACATTTCTCTGTGTATTCCTCTCATTTTCAGTTCTCTGCTTTGCCCTTTAACATCTCTACTGCCCTAAGGGTATTCACAAAATGCCTAGCTCCTGTGATTTCCTTCTGCAGGCTCCAAGGCAGTCACATTTTTCCTTACCTAGACAACCTGTTGCTTCAGGTGCTTTCTCCCAGTCGACTGTTGCAGGATAGTGCAGTTGTGTACACTTACCATAAATGTAGATGTTCGAGTGTATTCACTGTTGCAGTCATTACATTTGGGTAATCTGCTGGCAGGTTGCCCTCAGTCGGCCTGATTAACAATGTCTTGGGTCCTGCGTCGGTTGCTGTCCCTTCTTCCATGATGTCAGGTCATCAGGGGTATAAAACATGCAGCTGATGCCATTACATCAGTTTTTCTTGCACCAGATGTCAGGTGCCCCCCAAATGGGGAGCAAAATATATAAATATATATATATATATATATATATATATATATATATATATATATATATATATATATATATATATATGTAGAATAAAAAACACAAAACATATACCTCCAAACAAAAGCAAATACACCAAAAAGGCATTTAAAGATATTAACAGAAATGAGAAGTATAGTTAGAGAAAAACATGGGGTTGGAGGGAGGGTATCCAGGACTGCAACAGTGAATACACTCGAACATCTACATTTATGGTAAGTGTACACAACTGTACTATGTTCTTCGTGTTTCACTGTTGCAGTCATTACATTTGGGTAGAATCCCAAAGCTATGGTTGGGAGGATGGATTTATACAGCATTAGGAGCAGCTATAAGGCCCTGCAGGACAGCAGTGGCAAAGCCTGCTCTGGATTTAGAGAAGAGAGATAAATGGTAATGTATGGTGAATGTATGACCTGAGCTCCAGGTAGCAGCTTCTAGAATGTCTCTGGTAGGAACCCCTCTGAGGAAAGGCTGCAGAAGTAGATGCAGCCCTGGTGGAATGAGATCTGATCCCCTTGTGGACAGGTTTACCATGGTGCATATAGCAGAAATAAATACAATGGCTTATCCATTCGTAAATAATCTGCTTTGAAATAGCCTTCCCTCTGTCCCCGCAGCAAATGCCACCAGTAATTGTTCAGATTTTCTTAGAGATTTTGTCCTGTTTAAGTAGAATCTTAGTTGTCTGTGTACATCCAAGGAATGCAGAATCCGCTCACCTTTGTTCTGTGGATTTGGGAAGAAAGTTGGCAGATGAATGGTCTGATTAAGGGCCACACTAGATACCACTTTAGACATAAAGGAAGGATTGGTCCTGAGAGCCACCCTGTCTGGGTAAAAAATAATGAAAGGCTCCACTGCCATAAGAGCCTGTAGTTCTGAAATCCTTCTAGCTGAAGTGACTGCTAAAAGAAAAGCTGTTTTCCAAGAGAGAAAATGTAGGTCCACAGTAGCAGCTGGCTCAAAAGGAGGTAGAGTGAGTTTTTCCAAAACAAAATTGAGGTCCCATGCAGGAGTTGGTGCTCTACTGGGAGGTCTTAAATTTTTGGCCCCTCTGAGGTTCTGCTTTAGCAGAGGATGAGAAAAGAGGGGAGGTTCTGTGTTGTAATGAGCTGAAATGGCAGAGGCATGGATTTTTATGGAAGAAAAAGATAGGCCCTTGTGAAGCATCTCAGTTAAGTATTGCAGAATCTGAGTAATATTGGGCATTGATGTGCTTATTCCTTGTGCTTGGTTCCAGGCACAGAATCTTTTCCATTTGTCAGCATAAGATTTTCTAGTACTAGGCCTTCTAGCCTCCAAAATGACATCCATCACAGGTTTGCTGAGAGATGTAACTGGTGAAATTAGTTGATTAGCCATGCTGCAAGATTCAAAGTTTGGAGCTGAGTGTGCAGCATTTGATAATTCTGCTGAGACAGTAGGTAAGGTGTCTGAGGCAGGTACCACGGAGGAAGGTGCGACATATTGCGCAGGAGTGGGTATCAGTGTTGGCGAGGCCAGTTTGGAGCAATCAGAATCATTTTTGTTTTTTTCTGTCTGACTTTTAGTAAGACCTTGGGGAGCAGAGGCAGAGGGGGAAAGGCATAGACTGATGTTTTTTTCCAGCTGAAGGATAGAGCATCCACTTTCCAAGCTTTTTTGTGATGAATTCTTGTGCAGAATTTGTCCAACTGATAGTTTTGGGGTGAGGCAAAAAGATCTATGTCTGGGCTCCCTAATTTGCATGTCAACATGCTGAAGATTTGTGGATCCAGTTTCCATTTGTGTGGGTCCATAAGATTTATGCTTAGTTCATCTGCCAGAGAATTTTGCTTTCCTTGTAGGAATTGAGCTTGTAGATGTATTTGATAAGTCAAGGCCATGTTCCACAATGCCATGGCTAGTCTTCAAAGGGGGTAGGAATGTGTACCCCCCTGCTTGTTTATGTATCACATGACTGTGATGTCTGTCTTTATCAGTAGTTGTCCTGGATGAAGATAGTCCTTGAAGGCTGTCAGAGCATTCTGTATAGCTAGCATCTCTTTCTGATTGATATGTAGGTGCATTTGATTTGTGCTCCATTGGCCCTGAATGCATCTCCCTGCCAGATGCGCCCCCCCAAGCATAGTCTAATGTGTCTGTAGTCAGGGTTTGGGCGGCAGGGGGTGGAATGAATGACAGTCCCTTGTTTTGGTGGCAGGCCTCTGCCCACCATAGGAACTCTAGTTGCAGGCAAGGAATGATAGGAATCATTGTTTCCAGGCTGTGACAATGTTGACTCCATAAGATTTTTAGGTAGCATTGAAGTTTCCTCATATGCAGTCTTGCATATGGAATTAGAAGAATGCAGGAGGCCATGAACCCCAAGGCCTGCAGAATTTGTCTTGCAGATAGCTGGGTTTTTGTGGCCACCTGTTTGAAGTAAGTCTTCAATTGAATTTGTTTTTCTGGCGTAGGGTAAGTCATCTGGGCAGCTGTATTCAAGCTTGCACCCAAGAATGTAATTATTTGAGAGGGTACCAGTTGTGATTTCTTTTCGTTTATGGCGTACCCTAGACAAGTTAGAAGCCTTTTTACAAACGCCAGATGTTTTAGAAGAGCGTCCTTGTTTTCTGCCTGAATTAGACAATCGTCCAGATATGGATAAATTTGAATATTTCTTTGCCTGCAAAATGCATTACTGGTGCCAGGCACTTTGTGAAGACCCTGGGTCCAGTAGATAAGCCAAAGGGCAGTGCAGAGAACTGGTAATGCAAATAGCCTGCTTTGAAGCGGAGGTATCTTCTGCAAGATTCCCTGATTGGGATATGCAGGTAAGCCTCTTTTAAGTCTAGAGTTACCAACCAGGCATCCTTGCCTAGCATAGGTAGTAACTGTTGAAGAGTCAGCATCTTGAATTTTGGAATGTCCAGAAATGTATTTAAAATGGATAAGTCCAGAACTGGACGCCATGTTTTGTCTTTTCTGGGTACCAGGAAAAGTCTTGAATAAAAACCTTGTCCCTTTTCCTTTTCTGGTACTGGCTGGATAGCCCCCATATTCATGAGGGACATAACTTGTTTCTGGGCCTCTGCCCACTGATTTGGAGGCAGATCTGGCCATCTGTTTGGGATTGGCAACGTGAGGAAATGAAGTCTGTATCCCTGGGATACTACATTTAAAACCCATTTGTCCTGGGTAATCAGTTGCCAGTTTCGTGCATGAAGTGCCAGTTTCCCCCCTAAGGGGGCAGCCAAAAGATAAGCCCTTGGTGATTGCACTGGAAAGTCATTGAGACTGTTTACCATAGGAAGGTGCCTTGTTGGCTCCAGATTTGGAGGTGGAGGCACCCCATTGCTTTGTTCTAAAAGTTCCTTGCGACTGAACCTGGAGCCTTTGGAATGTCTGGGTTTGACCTGAGCAGCTCTAGTGGGTACTGGAAAGGACCAGTTCTTAGTAGGCCAGTGCCTACTAAACCTGGGTGGCTGCACTTGTAGGAAATCTTTCACAGTTTGCATAGATTTAGCTTTATCTTTCATCTTTTTCAAAACTTCTTCAGCCTTATTACCAAATAGACTGTCCTGTTGTAAAGGAGCATCCAACAATTTTGCTTCAACATGGTCAGGCAGACTTTGCTCCTTGAGCCAAGCATGCCTTATCACAGATCCAGTTACAGCAGCCCTGCAAGAGGCCTCCAAGGAATCAAAACCACATTGCAAAGTATGTTTTCCAACTTGTTCCGCTGAATGCAATAAATCCTGCAACTCTTTATTTTACACACAGTCAGAAATCAACATAATTTTCTGTTTAAGTAAACCCATGACATACTGTTGATATTTAAGCATATGAAATTGACAGTTTAAAGCCCTGATTGCCAAGGTTGCAGACATGTAAACCTTCTTACCTCATTTATCCAGCGCCCTGAAATCTCTATCAGAAGGGGTAGGATTTTTAGCAGTAGAAGCCTTAACACCCTTGGGACCCTGAGAAATGGTTTCAGGATCAGCAGTAGGGTTTTTAAAAAGGAATTTGTGGGAATCAGGAACCCTGTAGTATCTGTCTGGCTTACTAGGAGCTGGTGGCAGGGAATCATGAGTCATACTGGATTCTGAGAAAACATCAACAATGTCTAGAACAGGAGGTATAGCCAAAGGCCTATGCTGAGGAAGAAGAAGAAAATCCCTAAGTCTCTTTTTAGATTCTGAGAAATCCTGACTCTCCCAGTGAAAGTGTTCTCTTAAGGTATGCAAAGTTTCTCCAAAAGAAAGATCCTCAGGAGGAGAAGCAGAAGGGATGGAGTCTTCTGCATCAGAGTCCTCATAAGTGGGTATAAATAATTTCTGATCAGAAGAGGAATCAGAAGAAACAGAAACCTAATCTGAAGATTCAGTCAGTGCCTTGCCTAGGCCTCTTAGCAGGAGGGGGATGGGTACCCCTGATCAAGGTAATTAAATCCTCAGCCATTTTGATCATTTGTTTTTTAGGCATTGGGGTCTGTACACGTGGTCCAAAGGTCAGTTATTTAGACATAGAAGTAGTTTTTGGACTTAGTTTTGAAGATGGCGTTGGTTTAATATACAAATCTTTAGGCCTGAAAACACCTCAGAAGCCGGTGCCTGTTCAGTGCCTCCGGACCCATCCAAGGTAGAGATATCCATGGGTTCAATACTTAAAGTATCTTGCGGCATACCAGACTCCGAATGTGTCTCAGAAGAGGCCTGCGAATCAAAAGTAGCGGGTATCAGGGGCTGCGAAAGTGACTCACTGAGTACCGGCGAACCGACGACTGGCTTAGGAGAAGCTTCGTCGGTTTGGAACCTTGACGGTCTGTCTTTGTCTTTTTCTTTGCATTTTTTTAGGAATTCCGGTAGTCGGATTGCTAACCAACGATAGTTAAATCTTCAGCCAAAATATTTAGAAGCAAAATTATACCGACGTTTAATAGTGTGTTGATTAAATTTAGCACAAAACCGACAGCAAGGCACGTTGTGGTCAGGGCCTAGGCAAGGAATACAGTACAAATGAAAATCCTTATGAGGTATTTGCTTCCCACAAGTAATACAATTATTAACTTTTACTGACATCGATAAGGAGGAAGAAAAAGTTTCCCCAACGGGGTACTTAGCTTTTAGTTGAAGACTTCGGTTCTGAAACTCGAAAACGAAAATTTCAGGAGTCGGCCGACCGGCACGTGCGAACTGCTTCTGCTTCGGGCACCGCACAGCAAGAAAGACTGATGTAATGGCGTCACTGCATGTTTTATACCCCTGATGACCTGACATCATGGAAGAAGGGACAGCAACCGACGCAGGACCCAAGACTTTGTTAATCAGACCGACTGAGGGCAACCTGCCAGCAGATTACCCAAATGTAATGACTGCAACAGTGAAACACGAAGAACATCTGCAATTTACCATCTCTCCTTCAAAGTCTTGGGTTTACTTTCAACTTTCCAAATTCCATCCTAACTCCCTCTCAGGATCATGTGTATCTGGGATGCAGGATTCAGATGGTGCCAATGTTGGCCTTTCTTCCACCACCAAAGGTAATGTGTTGACAGCCTTCTTTCAATCTCTTATTCCCCTGACTGCCATGCCAGCCAGGGAGGTTCTTTGGGCCCTGGGATTCATGGCCTCTTCTATTCCAGTACTTCCTATAGCCAGACTGCATATGCAGAAGCTTCAACAGTACCTCAAGTCAGTTTGGCTACAGCACTGTCACCCTTTGAATGTACCTCTCCTTCCCTGTCTCAAGCAGGAATCCAAGTGGTGGATTCGATAGCAGTCCCTTCTCAAGAGCTGTTCACCAATGCTTCAGACATGGGGTGGGGGGAATCTCTTGGTCACCTGAAAGTTCAGGGTCTTTGGCCTTTTCATCAGAAGTCAGACCATATCAACACTGAAGAAATGAGAGCTCTGATTCTGGCCTTCAGGCTTTTCACCCCAGGTTCTCTCTGGGCCCCTTGAATGTGTACACAGAAAACACTACAGTGATGTGGTATGTCAACAAGCAGGGGAGCACAAAATCTTACCTCCTCTGCAGGACGACTCTTCAGGCTTGGAAAGTGGCTGTCAGTTATCAGTTAACTCTTTGGGCAGTATACATTCCTTACAGAGCACAATCTAGTGGCAGACTCCCTGAGCAGGTCCAAAACACAGGCTCATGAATGGATGCTTCACAGAGACAGGTTTCTGGACATTGTCCATTGATGGGTTATTCCTCCAGTAGATCTTTTTGCCTCCCCTCTGAACAGGCAGTTTCCTCCCTTCTGTTCCAGAATGCCACGCTGTCTGGCCTGGAAGATGGATGCCCTTTCCTTTCCTTGAAAGGGGAGGTTTCTTTATGCTTTGCCTCCTTTTCCTCTTTTTCAACAGTCCTGCAGAAGATGCAGCTAGACTCCCCAAAAATCTTGCTATTGACTCCCTTTTGGCTGAGACAGCACTGGTTCCCCTTCTTAATGCATCTGGCCAGGGGTAATCACCACAAGTTACCTCACTGGTTGTATCTCCTCACATAGGACGAGGGGTCTCTCATCCATCCCCAGTTGTCCACTCTGCAATTGACATTGGGGTTAATAGGGTTTTGATCCCTTTCAGGCACCTCTTTTCTGAGAATGTGCTCAGGGTTTTAGAGGAGGCAAAGAAACCCTCAACCAGAAAATCTTATATGACCACATTTAAAAGATTTCTATAACTCTCTCATCACACTGTCCACTCCTTACCTCATTTTCTCCCTCTCCTCAGTGTTATTACTACTGAAAAACACACACACACACACACACACACACACACACACACACACACACACACACACATATATAAATATATATATATATATATGTGTGTGTGTGTATAAAGGAAATCTCATTTGTTCACAACTCTTTAATATGTACTTTTATTTTTCTCACAGTGATCTTTACTTAAATGCTTGTGTGTTTTCTTTTTGAACTTGTATCTACTAGAAAACTGTACTGAATACTTCTTTCTATAGACTAACTAGATTATGTGTATTCTGCATCTTACTATATGTATATCATTGTACTATCTAATTATTTCATTTTGCTTGTATTTCTGTGGAGCTTTTCTCCCCAGGCCTCAGCTGAAAATGGGCTTCTGGCCCAGTTGGACATTCCCAGTAAACAAATGTAAATAAATAAATATATTTTTGGTCTGGTGCCATGCTCATAACCAAGACCCTTTTTCGGTGGGGGTCCCTCTGGTCTTCCTTTATTTGTGTGAATTGCTCCAGTCTGGCTTGGCCTATTCTTCTGTAAAGGCCCATTTGTCAGCCATTTCTACTTGTCTGCCCTTGACTCCTCCTTTGACTTCTTGTTTTGAGGTCAAACAATTTCTTAAAGACATCCTGCATATTAGGCCTCCAAGAAAACCTATTCGTTCTCCTTGGGAACCATAATTTTGTTTTAGAAGATTGACTCAGGCTCCTTCTGAGCCTGCAGATTCTGCTTCTTTGCAACACTGTACCTGGAAGACTGTTTTGCTGCTGGCTCTTACTTTTGCTTGGAGGGTTTCTGAGCTCCAGGCCCTTATGGCCATTCCTTTTTTTTCACCCCACAGGGACAGGGTGTTCCTTCATACTAATCCTTCTTTTATGCCCAAGATGGTAAATGAGTTGTCCTTAAATCAGTTGGTACAACTCCATTTCTTTTTCCCTTCTCCTCGGTCTGCTAGTGATGGGGTCCTGCATACCTTGGATTTGCACAGACAGCTCAAGTACTATTTGGTAAGGACAGCACAGTGGTGCAGAGGTTGCATTGTCATCTCACAGCAAGAGGTTCTCCAGTTCGATTCTCAGCTGGGGTACCTTCTGCATGAAGTCTGCATGTCCTCCCTGCATTAATTTCCTCCCACGTTACAAAGACATACATCTGGAGCATTTCTCCCCAGGCCTCAGTGGAAAATTGGCTTTGTTGCAAGTCGAGATTTCCCAGTAAACAAATGATCAATAAATAAGACTATGAGTATTTGTAAGTCTGATCAGCTTTTTGTTTCCTTTCTTTCTTGGTCTTTGGGTTTGGCCGTTTCTAAGCAAACCATCTCCTCCTGGATATCTAAGAATATTTATTTTTTTAATCTTTTCAAGGCAAGTCTCTGTCTAAATCTGTTAGAGCTCATTTTACTAGAGCTATTGCCTATTCTGCTGCCTTCTTCAAGGGGTTGGACACCAGGTCCATCCTTGAAGCTGCTACTTGGTTTTCAGGGCATACCTTTACTAAGCATTATAAGTTGGTTTTGCTGAAACCATTTTGTGTGTGTTTGCTGAGGGCTCTTCTCAGCCTTCCACCTGCCATTCTGTTTCTTGAGCTTTTTTACTCTCCCTTCTTTAAAGAATCCTGCAACAGTGATATAGAAGGACATAATACAGTTGTGTAAAATCTTACCATTACAGAAGATGTTCTTCTCTTCCCTGCTGCAATATTCGCTCCCTCCCTTTTGTTTATTTTGCATTTTTTCCTTCTGGATGTGCATGGACTCCTTTGTCCTATGATGATTGTTCTCTTCTGGGGCAATTCAGTTCTAGGCAGTTGCGTCCGTATGTCTGTTTTATGTCCTACATTCTGTATGGGGAGCATAAATGTGAAATACAGCGCAAGCAAGGTCTCTGTTAAGCTTATATGGCAATTCAGTTCTGTACAGTTGCATCCGTATGTCTGTTTTACACCCTACATTCTCTGTGGGGAGCATAAATGTGACATACAGTGCAAGCAAGGTCTCTGTTAAGCTTATCTATAGTGGCCGAGCAATGGGCTGCCTGGAACAGGCATCCCTTCTTTAAGGAATGCTGCAACAGAGAAGAGAAGGACATTTACTGTTATGGTAAGATTTTTACATAACTGTAGGTTCATAGGTTGGTACTAGGCTATCAGCCCTAGGGCCTATACAAGCCTAGCCATAACAATTCCCTGGCTATTTCTTCACACACTATTTACTTCCCTGGACCCCTGTCTAGCAGGGCGACTGACGTGATCCCAGGGATGAATTTCCTTTCTCCCATCCAATCGTCAAGGTTCCTTTTGAAGAGGACCAAAGAGGCACGCTGCTTGACATGTATGGGCAATCTATTCCAGAGTCTGGGGAGTCTCTGGGTCAGGAACCTATCCCTCCAACATGTTTTGTTTATTGTGATGACAAGGTTTAGCTCCCTGGAGCGTGTGGCTCTGAGGGATTGGGAATTCTTTAAGTGTAGCATGTCCAACAGCTCTGGGTTTGACATGGCCTTGTATGTTAAGCAAAGATCGCCTCTGAGTAAACGATATGCGACAGCGTATAGCTGGAGTTTTTTAAGGCGGTCAGCGTAGGGCATCTGCTTTAGGCCTGTGATTCTTTTAGTGAGGTATTTCTGTGGCCTTTCCAGTTGTTGCAGATGTCTTGAGAGGTACATACCAAACAGGGCATTGTATTCTATAATGGCTCTAATGAGGGATGAGTACAGTGGGACAATGACCTTTTTTCTGGATGCAAAGCCCTTAGTGATGAGGTGTGCCACATAGAAGGATTTCCTGACTGTTGTGGCAATGTGGTTATCGAAGGTGAGACCGCTGTCCACCTGTGTCCCTAAGTCTCTTATCACACTTTCAGTGTTTAGTGTACTGCCACCTATATGGTAATTCAAGGATACATGTTTTTTCCCAAAGGGGATAACTATACATTTCTTGGCATTGAGCTTGAGCCCATGGCTCTGGCACCAAACATCTGTTTCTGTAAGGCCCTTTTGTAGAGTATCCACATCATTTGGGGATTCAGTAATGGTTCCCAGTTTGCAGTCATCTGCGAACTTTGTTATCCACAGTCCCTTAGTGTTGGCCTGTACTTCAGAGAAGTAGATGCCAAACAAGAGCGGTCCCAGGACTGAACCCTGAGGTACTCCACTTGTCACTTGTCTGGAGCTGGATTTGGAGTTGGCTACTTTTACAGTGTGGGTTCTATCAGTAAGCCAGTTAGCAACCCATTTGGGTGACGTAGGGATTAATGCCCAGCTTAGTAAGTTTATCTATGATTCCAGAGTGGGGGATGGTGTCAAAGGCCTTGGCAAGGTCTAGATAGGCTGTGTGGACCACCTTACCCTTGTCCATGGCTCTGGAGACTGATTTGAAGAAGTCAATCAAGTTCAGGAGACAAGATCGGCCCTTCACGAACCCAAACTGGGTGGGGTCCAGTTTTTGAAGGTTGTCAATATCTTTGTTTATAAGTTCCATGATAATACGCTCCATGGTCTTGCAGATAAGGCTTGTCAGACTGATGGGATGGTAGTTTCTGGGATCCAAGGTGGATCCCCCCTTGTGGAGTGGGATAACTGTAGCTGTGCGCCACTCAGTGAGCACGAAACCTGAGGTGAGGCTATGATTAAACATAACACTTAGGTGAGGTACCAGTTCATATTGTAGTTCATGTAGTACACAGCCCGGGATGTCATCTGGTCCCATGGATGCTGTATTCTTAGCTTTGGAGAGTGCGTTTTTTACCTGTGTGGCCGTTATTACCGGAATTTGGCAATCTTCCGGTATTGAGATGGGCCATTTAGGGGGTGAGAGGGGGTGAAGTTGGCACTGAATCGATCTGCCAGGATATTGGCAATATCCTTGGGATCAGTATATTTAATGCCATTCTGTTTTAGCTCAGAGCAGATCTGAGCATTGCCATTTAGATTCTTGACATAGTTATAGAATGCCTTGTGGTTGTCTTTGGAATCTTTGGCAATTTTATTTTCGTAACTAGCTTTGGAGGATTTTATGAGGGATCTCAGTTTCTTACTGAGGCTGGTAAGGAAGTTTTTTACATCTTGAGATTTTCCTCTTTTCTGCAACAGTTTCTTCCTTTTGTTGTAAAGTTTGTTTATGGCAGGGGACCACCAGATTGGCTTCTTTTTTTTGGATGAGAGCATCTTAGTTCTATTTGGAATAGCACGATTTATGCATGAGTGGATGTGCTCGTACAGTGCCTTAGTGTAGGATTCAGCAGTTGAACTTTCAGCTCCCGTCTGCATGGGTGTCATGAAATTTGTCACTTCTGACTTGAGTAGCATGAAGTTGGCTTTGGAGAAGTTTTTTATGGAGGTTTGCTTACTGGGGGTGGGGGTGGGATGTGGATGTTAAGGGTGATTAGCTTATGGTCAGATGTGACTAACGAGGGGGTGACCATAGGTGTGGAGCATCGATTTCTCATGTTGGTAATGACCAGGTCTAGGATATTGGAGCCCCTGGTGGGACTATGGATTAGTTGATCCAGGGTGTTGGAATTTATGAATTCCAAGAACCGTTGGGCAAAGGTGTTGGTACATGAGTAGCTTTCCCAATTAATGGCAGGGTAGTTAAAATCACCCAGTATTAGTGTGTTTGGTTCTATCTTAATATTTTCCAGAATGTTTAGAAAGGTGTAGTGAGAATCTTGTAACACAAAACAGGGCACAGTTTTTTAAATTACATTGACTTTGAATTTGCTACAGATAAGGCTGAATTATGCTCTACACTGATCATGGGTGATATGTATTAGCCCCATAAAAGTGGCTACTGGTAGTCATACATAAAGAAGAGCTCAGTATTATAATCTTTACTCCAGAGTTAATCCATCATTTCATATGAGCCCATCAAAGAGTGATGGTCATTTTTAAGTGCTAACCTGTAAATAATTGCATGATACTGCCTTTGTCATGATTTTGGTGTGTTATGAGCCACATAAAAGGGTGTATGGTAAAAAGCTCTAAGCAGGTATGGACCTTTAGGAACTGAATAATAGTAACAGTAAAAAGATCTGACACGCCATTATGCTCAAGGCCCATATTAGATATTAGACTGGGTATTACCAGGAAGGACCTACAGACTATAAAAATCTGATCTCTGAATAAAAAAAACTCCATGACTTTGGATATACATGTATATAGGAAACAATATATCAAAATGGACCTAAAGAAGTCCAAAGGGCGAGAGTGATTATTTAAAGCACTGAGACATATTATATTGTGTTATACCAGTAGGTTTGGAGTTTGTGCTACATTTTAACTTTTGCTAGATGTGACGAATAACTACTACACTAACCTCTCAACAGATTGGCTTTACAAAGAACACTGGATTACCTTATCTACATTGAGGCATAGTCTGAAACTCGGCATGCAAATTATGAGTAAGCCCTCTTCCTTCTGATTGGTGAACTTTAGGTTTCCATGCAAATTAGCCTGAGACTGGGCATGGAAATTAGGACTAAGCCCTCTTCATACTAATTGATCAAACTTAAGACTCCCATGCAAATCAGTGATAGTTATAACCCCACATTGATTGTCCAATGGGAGTCCAAAAAATACACCCATTAAACATATTTCTGCAACACAGTCAAAGTAGGGACTTCACCTAAGAACTATAAGTGGCTGTAACTGCTGTGATCCTTACAATGCAAGATCGCTTGCCCATTCGCTTCAATAAAGTTACCTTGGATTCTCTATTGCTGGCATCTTCCTTCCCCCTGAGAAGAAGGCACTAACTGATTTTAGAGCTCATACCTAAACCACAGAAGACTGTTTGGTAAACTATTTGATCCTTTGGCTGTTTTCAATAATACACAGAATTAGGACTTGCATATTCCATTTTTAAATGCAGATGGTTGATGTCTCTATATTCATCTTCTTCTTTCGGCTTTTCCCGTTTTGTCCGCTCATGATTGGCAGTGGAGTTTTACGGTGTCGAGTTGCCAGCCTGGCACCCAGCCTTCCACAGAAGGCACACACATGCGGCCAATTTAGAGTGTCCAACCCGCCTACAGCATGTCTTTGGGATGTGGGAGCACCCAGAGAAAACCCACATGACCACAGGGAGGACATGCAGCACCAAACAGAAGGCACCCCAGCCAAGGATCGAACCAGAGAACCTCTTGCTGTGAGGCAGCAACGCTAACCACTGCACCACCATGGCCATATTAAAGTATGCAATTACAAGTAAAGTACAGTTGTGTAAGTTGAACTTAACATAACAGTAGACGTTCGAATGATGCACTGCTGCAGTAGCATTAGCTATATGGATTATACACTGCCAAGCTTCAGAGTACCTTCCACACACCCAAACTGTCAAGAAGTTTAAGCTGAGCTGACTAAAAGGCAACTTTGGGCATGAAGCTGTTCAGAGCTTTCCTGTCAGCGAAGAAAGGGAGGCGGAGAAAGGACAATGCTAGGAACAACAAAAATATATGTCTGCACCCTGGCATAAAAACACACCAGAAAAACAAGGGGGATGGAGGAGCAGCTACTGCAGCATTGATCATTAGAACATCTACTGCTATAGTAAGTTCAACTTAAACAACTGTACCATGTTCTTCATAGTGATCATTGCTGCAATAGCCTTAGGTATATGGGTAGTCTACCACAGCTAACTATATTTGGGAGGTGGAAGGAGAAGGGTACAGAAGCCCCTGGAGAATAGTCCTAGAAAAGCATGATCTACACCTAGAAAAGAAATCCGGCTTATAGTGCTTTGTAAAATTAAATACAGAGGACCAAGTGGCAGTTTCTAGAATACTTCTAGAATCCAACCCTTTACAAAAAGACATAGAAGAAGCCAAGGTCCTTGTACAGAGGGCTTTGACCCTGTCTGGAATGGATTTGTCGTGATGAGTATAAAAAGGTAACAGCCTTAGACAACTATTTGGAAAGTCTGTTTTGACGCAGGTTGTCCCTTCTTCTTACCTGCACAAGAAATGAACAATTGATCTAAAGATCTAAAAGCTTTAGTTCTGTCAAGATAGTACCCCGGTTTTCTGTAAACATCCAAGGTATGGAGTATCCTTTCTCCCTCAGTTTTAAGTTCAGGAAATAAAATGGGGAAATGGATTAGTTGTCAAAGTATATTTGGATACCACTTTAGGCATAAAAGAAAGATTAGTTCTCAAACAAACCCAGTCTCTGTGGAAAATGAGAAAGGGTTGTCTATAAGAGCTTGCACCATAAGAGCTTGCAATTCAGATATACTTCTTACAGAGGTCAGAGCAATTTGTAGAACTGTTTCCCATGTTAAGAACCTCACGTCAGCCAGATTAGCTGGTTCAAATGGAGCAAGTGTTAGGTTCTCTAACACAAAATTAAGATCCCAAGGAGGGGCCATCAGTTTTCTAGGATGCCTCTTATGCAAAATCCTTTTCAAGAACATTTTGACAAGAGACTGCATTGGAAGAGGAGGACCCATGGGCAGACATGTTAAAATGGCTGATAAATAAACCTTCATCCATCCACAACCCCCTTTTCACATTTTTTTGCACATGGAGTTGAGGTGTCACTTCAACAGTGGTAATTATCTAGAACCCAAGGTATACACCACTAGGTGGCTTGCCCTGTCTCAGTTGTTCTTCCACACCACACACTCGCACCTATGGCAATTTAGAGTGTTCAGTCCACTGACTGCAAGTCTTTAGATTGTAGGAGGAAACCACAACACCCAGAATCTTGACAGAGGAAAAAGGCTACTGGATAGTAACTTACCAAATATTGTAACACTAAGACCAACTAGCCCTGAATGGATGCTGGTTATGTTGTTGGCACCAACTAGAAAACTTTTTCCATTTGCTAATATATGATTTAATAGTAGCAGGCTTTCTTGCCTCCATTAGTTCCATGCAGTCACATCCTCAGAAAACAGGTGCCTGAAAGGAATTAAAATCCCATCATTCGGGCAGTCAATTGAAAATGACTGATGTTGGGGTGTATCAAACACCCCTGGTCTTCTGTGAGTAGGTCCAGTGTGCGAGGAAGCTTGTGGGAATTGCTGCTGAACATTTCCAAAGAAGGGAGAACCACAGTTGGCTAGGCCAGAAGGGAATCAGAACAAAGATCTTTGAGGACTCCATCTGAATCTTCAGAAGTACCCTGGATAGTAGTGGAAAGTGTGGAACGGCATATAGGAACATTCCTGTCCAAAGAAAAGAAAAGGCATCTGTCTTCCAGGCCTTCTTGCATTGAGTCCTGGAACAGAATTGTTCCAGTTGATTGTTTAGACAGGAGGTAGAGAGGTCTATTTGAGGCAATACCTATGGATGGATCAAATCTTGACCGACCCACTGATCTAGTTTCCATATGCCCTGGTCCTGCTCAGCTTATCTGCCACACAGTTTTGCTCTGATGGAATGCAGGATGTCTGTACAGTGAGACTGTGTTGAGAAGCTATATCCCAGGCTAACATGGCTAGTCTGCAAAGTGGGTATGACCTGGTTTCCCCTGCTTGTTTATGTACCACATGACTATGGTATTGCCTGTAACCACTTGAAGAGATCCTGGGGACCAAGGATGGTTCAAAGAGTTGAAGACCTTGATCAGGGCAAGCATCTCCTTGATATTCATGAGCTTGTGTCTGTCCTTAGTGTCCCGTTCCCTGCACTTTTATCTTGAAGCTGTTCTCCAAGCAAAGTCTGAAGTGTCGGGAAGGAAAAGGAGAGACCTGGATTTAAGGATATCTGTTGTTTCCACCAAACGATTTCTCTTCTGACAAACCTCGGCACTGGGATCTGAAAAGATAAGGGGCAATGCTTCTGGGAGCAAAGAGATTTCCGATACCAGTGTATCTTACTTACTCATGTGGAGTCTTGCCAGAGGTATCATGAGAATCATAGATTTCATGAGACACAAAATCCTGAGGTATTTAGTCACAGTTCGTGAAGTCTGAGTGGACATCCTTAGAAATAGATCTAAATAAAGGTCTATTTTTCCTGTGGAAGAAAAGCTCTTTGAATTGAGGTGTCTAGTTGAAATCCCAGGAACACAATCCTGTGTGAGGGAGTCAAGAAAGACTTTTGAATGTTCTCTTGGAATCCCAGTTTGTTTTAGAGATCTCTCACCCAAGACAGATTCCTGACACCTTGAAAAAGACTGTGCAAAGAAAAGCCAGTTGTCTAAATATGGACAAGTGAGGATACCCTGTAGCCTGCAATGAGCTACAATTGGAGCTAGACACTTTGTGAACACTCTTATTGCAGTGGATATTGTAAATGGTAAGGCAGAAAAATGATAATGAGATCTGGACATACAACACCTTAAGAAACCTCAAAAGTCTGGATGAATAGGGATGTGATGATAAGCATCTTTTAAATCTAGTGTTATCAGGAAACTTGAAAGAGGAAGAAGTAGTAACAGGATATGAAGTGAAATCATTTTGAATTTGGGCACTATCACAAACAGATTTAGGAAAGAAAGATCACTAGGAACATTCTTGAATAAAACCCCTTCCCCACCTGGGAAGGAGGAACTGGTTCTATCAGGATGTGATGAAGAATAGGTGGAAACAAAGCAGCCTGATCTGCAGGATGAGGAATGACCCACTAGACAGGAGGGATTTCCTTCCACTGCCATCTGTAACTCTGATGAATGATTTTCAGAACCCATTTGCCTGAAACAATCTGTTGCCAAAGAAAAAACAGATATTTAACTTTCTGGAAGAGAAAAGGGGTCAGGGTGGTAGGGGTATACAAGTCTCTTGAGCAGTCATTCAGACTTGTCAAAACGTCCTTAGTTTTATGAGGTTTGAGACTTCTTTTTGAACCCCCTTGCCATTTCTTCTTAAACGTATGTTTACCTGAATTCTATTGAGGCCGTTTATTCTGTTTTTTGCCAAAGTTGGATAAAGAAAAAGAAAATCCCTTGGACAATTTGGAAAAGGAGGGCTGAAAAATTTTAAAGATTCCTTGGATCAGCTTGTCCCTTTCATCACACTTTTGGATCATTCATTTTTAACATCATCTGGAAGGTTCTGAGAATGCACCCATGCAAACCTCCTTAAAATAGTACCAGTGGTCATAGCCCTGGAGGAAATACAACAAAGTCATATAGCACACTGCAAAGAATGAGCAGTGAGTGATCCGCGCAAAAAATTATTTAAAGCCAGATTTTCCTCACAAGGAGAAAATACAGATAAAACATTCCTCATATTGTCACAATTTGTCAGCACAAACTTTAACATATGAGACTGACAATTCAAAATTTTGGAAATAAAAATTACAGAACTATACACTTTTTTCCCATACCTATCAATAATTTCCCCACCCTTATTAGAATGAGTAGGATTGGAATTAACTTAGTGCTTAGCAGCAGTGGACTCAACTAAGGCTGTAGCTGCTGGGTCAGGTTTCGGAATGGTACATAAAAATTTAAAAAACTGAGGAATATATCCTATCAGCCTTTTAGGGCCAGTTGGCTGACTATCAGGAAAATTGCAGGCAGTAAAACTCACATCCTCTAAAGCAGGCAGGACAGGAGAAAGGGGTGTAGGTGGTGTAAAATCCTTCTGTATCAACTCATAGTATTTTCTGAGGGACTGAGAAACCTCAGTGTTTTCCCACTAAAAACACTAGGACATTCTAGCAACAGTCTCAGAGAAAGAGACACCACCAAAGGGAAATTCAGAAACTGAGCTGTCCACTGAGTCTAAAATCAGAAATCTGAAGACCACCCTCTGAATTTGTCTCTGCATCTTCCTGTTTGGAATCTCGAATCTCTTCAGGAAAGGAGATCGTTCTTTCTTTTACTAAAAACTGCTTCATAAGAAAGATTGATAGCCTGAATTTATATTCTTAGATAGTCTCAGTGAACTGCTCCTATGCAAACAAATTTGAAGGGGAGTAGATACATTTGGTTTTCTGTTTCTTTTTGGCAGAGAAAATGGGGCCAACCACGTTACTAATGGAAGCAGCTGCATCCTCTGGGATGAGCACAAAACATGGAAACCGTCCCTGTTCCTTCTCCCAGAACTGACAAGAGTGACTCTCACTTGTTCACTAAGGGGTCTCCAATAGCCACAGAGGATGTGGCTAACCTCCTTTCCATAGTGGCTATGGAGCTCTACCAGAGCGATTCTGGGTAAAAGATGAGTGGTCATCATACTCTCAAGTGTCCAGATTTTCACAGAATATCCAGATTTTTGCCTTATATTTTTAGTCTGTTCCTCGTAAAATTTTGAATTTCTGGCAAATTACTGTCAACTTGTTGAGGACTGAAGTCAGAAAATATTGACAGTTATCTGAATTTCAGAACTTCCTACCCTTCACAAAATTCATGCTGTTTCAAACCATGTTAAAAACTGTCCCTATTTTTAGGCCTTTGGCCCCCATTATTTATGGCTTTATCCAGATTTCTTGCTCTAAGAGGTTGAGAGGTATGGTGGTCTTATGTACAACAAATGGCCACAGTACAGTCGCTCACCTCTGGCTGTGGTAAATTGCTAGCCTTCTGTGGCAGCAAAGGCTGTTTGCTTAATTTTTACTTTTTGTGGCTGGAAGGACTTCCCGTGGGACCAGTAGTCTGTTCCATGGTTAGTCTGAAAATGGTGCCTCCCGGGGAAGACAAGCAGCAAATGCTGGTAAATCTACCAGTCCACAAGTTACTTTTTTGACTAAAAAAACACAGTAAAAAGCACTTTAAAACATTATTGCAGTCCCACAATAGAAAAATAAGCACAATTTCTCCCAGAAAATATATTTTCAGTTAGCACACATTACTTTTAAATTGACAGAAAAAAGGAGTGCTCCATTTAAAAGAATGTTAAGTTTTGCGACAGTCTACTAAATAACACCACTCCTAGATTTAAGAAAGTAATAAACATCAATAAAATTACATTTTTTTCCCTCAAAGGGAACTTATCTGTCCAACAAAGAAAAACTCAAGCCAACCATCGATCCTCAAAAGCCACAGAGGAGTGTACTCTTTGGTGCTCTGAAGTGATTTGTGCCCAAACTTGCCTTTCAGTCAGCTCAGCTCGAGCTGCTTGACAGTTTGGAAGCAAGGCAAGTGCCCTGAAGCTTTGGAAGCATGCCAGGGTATAACATAGCTAAGGCTACTGCAGCAGTGATCAATATGAAGAACATGAATGCAAACCTCAGGCAATAAATTCATGAGGTGCTTTTACAGATACTGCAAAAAGTATAGCCAGGCATATGCCATGTTATGCTACACTGTGCATTTTTTGGATGGATGGGGTAATAAATTTGCTTTGCATAATCAGATGTGTTACAATTTATCTTTAAACACCCTCGCATATTTACTGTGCTTTTACTTTATAGCTATAGATTTTTTAATAATGTAGGGCTAGCTAAATGGTCCTTCTGCTTAATCCTGTCATTTCTTTGTTATTTCATAGGTTCATAGGTTCATACTAGGCTATCTGCCCTAGGGCATTTATAAGCCTAGCCAGAGTGTGTTTAGCTTTCGCCACCCATTTTAAATTAATTTTGCTATGCCCTTTTTCGAGGTTAGTATACTGTGCCTCTGTCTAACAGTGACACAGAAGTGATATCAGGGGTAAACCTAAGATCCCCCATCCACTCATCAAGATTCCTCTTGAAGAGAGTCAATGAGGGACTCTGCCTAACCTGGACTGGGATTTTATTCCAGAGTGAAGGGAGCCTCTGGGTTATGAATCTGTCCCTCCAGCATGTCCTATTTATTTCAGTGCTGAGGTTCAAGTCTCTCGAGCAGAGCTCGATGGGATTTGGATTTTCTGAGGTGGAGCATGTCCATTAATTCTGGGTTGGACATGGCTTTATACGCCAGGCACAGATCGCTTCTGAGCAGGCGGTATGCCACTGAGTAGAGCTGGAGTTTCTTTAACCGGGCAGCATATGTCATCTGTTTGAGGCCTTTGATCCTCTTGGTGAGGTACTTTTGGGGTCTTTCCAGTTGCTGCAGGTGTCTGGTAAGGTGCATCCCAAAATGGGCAATGTACTCAATTATGGGCCTGATGAGGGATGAGTAAAGAGTCACGATGACCTCCCCTGATCTAGATGTGAATCCCTTCATGATTAGGTGGGCTATATAAAATGTTTTTCTAACCACTTTGGCCACGTGGTTGTCAAATGAGAGATTGCTATCAACTTGGGTCCCCAGGTCCCCAATTACTTCTTCTGTACTTAATGGATTACCACCTATGTGGTAATTTGTGAGCACTTTGTTTTTGCCAAAGGGGATGACTATACACTTTTTGGCGTTTAGCTTGAGGCCATGGCTCTGGCACCAGTTGTCTGTTTCTATGAGGCCCTTTTGGAGGATGCTTGTGTCAGCTGGAGAGTCGATTATAGCACCCAGTTTGCAGACATCTGTGAACTTGGTCAGCCACAGTCCTTCCGTGTTGGCCTGTACTTCCGAGAAATATATACCGAACAGGGGAGGTCCCAGGACTGAGCCTTGTGGGACGCCACTTGTAACTGGTTTGGAGTCTGACATGGCTCCAGCAATTCTAACCATGTGGGTTCTGTCCTTGAGCCAGTTTGCAACCCATCTAATGACATAGGGGTTTATATTTAAACTGGTGAGCTTATCTATAATGCCCGAGTGGGGTATTGTATCGAAGGCTTTTGCGAGGTCCAGATAGGCTCTGTGGACCACCTTTCCCTTGTCAATGGCCTTGGTGACTGTTTCAAAGAAATCGACCAGGTTTGAGAGGCAGGATCTGCCCTTAACAAAGCCGAACTGGGTAGGATCCAGTGTCTGTAGGTCCCCAATATCTTTTTTATGAGGTCCATGATGATCCTTTCCATAGCTTTGCAGACCAGAGCTAGTCAGGCTTATGGGACGATAGTTTCCAGGATTCGTTGAGGCACCACCTTTGTGGAGAGGGACCACTGTTTCTGTACGCCACTCTTTGGGTACATATCCTGTGGTAAGGCTGAGATTGAACAGTAGTTTTATGCTTGGGTTTAGCTCTTCTTGGAGTTCATGTAGGACGCAGCCTGGGACACCGCCTGGTCCCATTGATGCTGTGTTTTTGCTTTGGAGAGGGCGGCTCTTACCTGCGCATCTGAGATGTCAGGGGCAGCACTCTGCTGGGATACATATTTGTCTTTTTGGTGGTGGTGGGGAGAGTTTGCGCTGAAGCTGTCAGCTAGGATGTTGGCAATGTCTGTGGGTTCGGTGTATTTTTTGTCATTTTGGACTAATTCTGAGCATATCTAGGAATTCCCACCCAGGCTCCTAACATAACTAAAGAAAGCCTTGTGATTATCCTTAGTGACCTGTGCAATTTTTCTCTCGAAGCTGGCCTTAGACGATTTTACGAGTGCCTGTAGTTTTTTGCCAACACTGATCAGAGATGCCTCCCCTTTTTGGGATTTTGCTCTATCATGTAATAGCTTCCTCCTTCTATTGTATAGTTTGTTTATGGCTGGGGTCCACCAGACAGGACGTCTGCCTTTGGAGGATTGGGTCTTGGTTTTATTTGGGATTGCATGATCCATGCTTTCCTGACGGTGTTCATAGAATGCGTTTATGAAGGATTCTGCAGTCTGGGCCGTATTTTCCACAGGCCCGGGGGCTTTGAAGGATTCCACCTCAGTTTTGAGGAGTGTGAAATTTGCTTTAGAGAAGTTTTTCACTGTGGTTTTCTGGGCGGGGGGTGGGGTCGGGATGTGAATATCCAGTGAGATTAGTTTATGGTCTGATCTTACCAGTGAGGGATACACTTCTGGTCTGGAGCATAGAGTCCCCATGTTGGTGATGATCAGGTCCAGTATGTTTCTCCTCTTGTGGGAGTGGTAACAAGTTGTTCCATAGCATTTGAGTTTATAAATTCTAGTAACCTTTGAGCTAGGGTGTTGGAGCTAGAGTAATGCTCCCAGTCTATGTTTGGGTAGTTGAAGTCACCCAATATAATGGTGTTTGGAGAGACCTTCATATTTTCCAGTGTTCTCAGGAAGGCCGAGTGGGGTTCCTGGGTTTGGGAGGGTGGTCTGTAGCAGGCTATAAACTGGAAGGCAGTTTTACCCACTGTTAGTTGCACATGGATAGTCTCTGATGCTTCGTGCTGTGCCACCAACCTGGAGGTGTGGGTATCTTTGACTAATATTGATACTCCCTCCTTTCTGGTTGGTCCAAGTTTTGGGGCCAAAAGCATGGTATGAGGTATAACCTGGTAGTGCTGGGGTGCTCTCGGGAGCCTTGAACCAGGTTTCTGTTACTGCACAGATATCGATGTTCTCCATGCTAAGGAGAGTTTTGAGTGCATGCATCTTGAGGTTTAGACTTCTGGCATTGAGTAGCATTACTCTTGGTTTCTTATCCCTTGTGATACCTATGGAGGTGGGTTTGTCTTTTGAGCCTTGCCTAAAAAGGCACTATGGGGGTAGCAAGAGCCTTTGCCAATATCCGAAAGCCCAGGGGTGACAGGTGCAAGCCGTCCCTAGTGAAGCATCGTGGCCTGTCGAGCATGTCATCCCAGGCTGACAGGCATTGATCCCCTTTGAATGACACCAATACTTAAGCCAATTGTTGAAATTGATCATCTTGTCTTCATATTGTGGCATCATTCTTGGTGAGGGTAAGATGCTACTCAAGCTCAGGGTCATACCGGCCTGGGCCACATGCTCAGAGAGCTCCTCTATGTCTCTTTTCATGTAGTCCAGGGAGGTACGTCTCAGGTCATTCACACCAGCATGGACAATGACTGAGTCATATTTGTACTTGCCTTGGAGTGACCCGAGTGCTTGTGTTATGTGGCGGATCCTAGCACCCGACAGGCAGCTCACCTTGACCTTCTCCTTGTTCAGCTTGGTGAGTGGGACATCAGTGTGCCTGACGATAGAGTCACCTATTACAAGTGTATCAGGTGTGTTGTTTAGCCTATTAATTAGTCTTATGTTAACACTATTTCAGAAGTCTTTATTTTTACAGTACTGAAAAGGTATGCTGTCCAGAAGTACGCACTATCTGGAGTTAGTGTTGCACTCAAAGGGGAGGGAAGCTATATTCAGGAAGCTGACATACATGTCCAACAATCCTGCCTAAGCCAATGACAGCAAATGATGTACAGTTATTTAAAAATCAAGGACTGAGTGATGACCTTTGACAAATGTAACTGTAAAGTTTTTAAGACTTACTGAAAAATCTGAAGTCTGAAAACTATCTAGAATTCAACATTTGAAATATGTTTATGTTTCATAAGCTGATCCCCTAATTACTAAATAAAATTGTCATTTTAATTGATGGAGAAGTGCATTTCAAATGTTCTTAGTTTTTTATCTCCACTCACCAGCAGCTCTGCACCTCCAAATCCTCTGTTATTAAAAACAACAGCCCTGTAAATAAAACAAAAAACACACAAGTTAAATTGCACAGGATATTTTTCTTCATCAGCTATACCGTAAATACTGAACTTAAAATCTGTGATTTAAAATACAAAGTCCACATTGTCCTTTTTAATATGTTATTTTTTCTCTCATCTGTCCATTCTTTCTTTATGGTCAAACAGCAAAAAAGCAATATTAGGTAAACATCAGCCAAAATTCTTCATATGGTAGCAAAGTAATCTGGATAAAGAGAAGTTATTTATTCTGCAGCTGTTTCTGCACTACAATACCTCATGTAAGAAATTAAAGCTTAATGCACTTAACTTATAATAATTAACTGACATTATTATGGGTTTTCTCTGGCTGCAGTTAGCAAAAAAAAGCTATATGTTAAGGTGCCTAGGTGCAGCAAATACATGCCCATTCTGTTTCCATACCTCAGTATTCTTGACTCAGTGAGAAGTTTGCAGCTTTAACTCTGGAAATTGTTATCCTTCACAACAAATTAAAAACACAAAAGTATGTGTTTACTGTGTATGGCAAGGGAGTTATTCCCAACGTCATAAGGTTCTTCATTCATTATTCTTTAAAAATACATCAGAAGCACTTTAAAAAACGGTTATTCTTTGGAAGAAAAAAACAGTACCTTCAAGTGCTTTACAGAGGTGATACACTATATGCTATTCTATGAATGATGCATTGATAAGCAAGGATGTGGGAACAAAACAGTGCCTCAGAAACCTGTACCAAAACTAATATTTAATTTGATGAAGCCATCACTTTTTAAGGGGAGTATACTTCCCCTAAATTCTGCTCTGACATTTAGATTTAGTATGACATTATTTTTTTCAGTTCCTCATCCTTGGTGACCATCACGCCTTCACTGCCTGCCCAGTCTGTTCATTCCTCCAGGAAGTGACAGCCTTGTGAACCAATCAGGGGTTAGGGGTTAACATAATGATTAAGGTGCTTACCTCACAGACACAAAGTACATGGTTTGATTCTCAGCTTTGAAAGGGAAATTGGCTAGGCTTAAAATGTCCCACAAGAACAGATAGCCTAGTACTTACTTAAGAACCTATTCATGCCTCTCAGAGATGAGGCTGAGGCAGTTAGAGCAATGCTACCATCCTACTTTGAGAAATATGAGTGCTTTTACTCCTTAAGTCCTATTTGTTCCCTTTGTGCATGCCCTTAATGTCTCAAAGGATGATGTGCAATTGGCATAAATGATGATAATGCCTCCCGCTTCCTTGAATGGTGCCACGTCCATGACTCTGCTCCCCCCCCAAAGGCAAGTATGTTCATGAGCTCCAGTCTAGGAGTTCATACTCAGCATGCACTCTGTAACCCTCCCTTCAAAGACTGGTGAGTAGGCTTCACCTCATCATTTTTCTCTCATTTTCGGACAGCTTTTCTAATCTGGATCATGTAGGTCGTAGTGAATGGAGCTGACAGCATGGCATTATTAAAGCCAATGAAACAACATCCTGTCATTTTTAATAAACACAACAAATGAATTCTGGAAATATCTTAGATAGTTGCAAAGCTTGTTTTAAGGAAGAGTCACTGGCTGTGCTCAGGCAGACATCCACCTTAGCTCAGAGCTCCCAGATGAGCTTAAAGATAAAAAAAAAAAAAAAATGTATAAAAGTCAGATAAAGTTAGCAGCTTGAGGGGAGATCTGCAGCAAAAGGTGATGCTGCAGTGATTGAGAAGATACTAACACTAGCAAAAATTACTGAAGATAATGTGGGGAGAATGCTGGCCAGGGTCATGGAGGACAATGCCTATTTAAAGAGTAGTCACAAGTCAGCAAGCACTGTTAGACAGCCCACAGGTGAAAGCCTGAGAAACACAACAAAAAGTGAATGAAGTACAGTATCATTTATTAAGATGTATACCAAGAATGTAGTGGCTAGAAGAAAAAAATCAGGAAACTAAAGTTGCAGTTAGCTGACCAAGAGAAGAGATCCAAGACATACAATATTACAGTGGCTGAGACACTGTAGTTAGTATCCAGAAAACATAGTGAAAGTTTACTTCATACGGTACATTCTGAATCCACTGCAACTGCCTAAAGAAATAGACTGCTTGCTAAACAAGTTCCACCATGAGGGAAGACCGGTACCTGGAGGACCCCATACCGTGGGGATACATGATTATGACTGCACTGGTTAAACATGAAATAAGAATAACAGATCATTCTTAACTGACTTTCATATTTAGTCAAACCTTTGCTTTTGAAATCAGTGAGATTCTGGAATAAGAGCAGTAAAGAAATTTCTCCTCACCCCCCCCCCCCCAAGTTGTTCAATCTTGAATTCAGGTTCATAGGATCATAGAGTCATAGGATACTAGGCTATTGGCCCTGAGACCTTTATAAGCCTAGCCAAGAATTTCACCCATGTTCCCACAAAGTCAGCACCTGTTTACCCTGTCCAGCAAGAACTCGGGTGGGATCCCAGGGGTGTATTTTTGTTTTCCATCCAGGTTCCTCTTAAAGAGGCTAGGGAGGTACTCTGCTTAACATGGAGAGGAAGTCTATTCCACAGACTGGAGAATCTCTGAGACAGAAATCTATCCTGCCAACAAGTTCTATTAATGTCACAGGCCAGGTTTAGGCCTTGCGTGTGGGTTGCCCGAATGGATTTTGATTTATGGATATGCAGCAACTCCATCAAGGCTGGGTCTGAGATGGCCTTGTATGCCAGACACAGGTGACCTCTGTGCAGTCTGTATGAGACTGAGTAGAGGGACGGGGCTTTTAGCCTATCTGTATAGGACAGATGTTTAAGACCCTGGATTTTCCTGGTCAGGAACCTCTGTGGTCTCTCCAGCTGCTGCATGTGCTTGGCAAAGTACATGTCAAAGGGGGTATTGTACTCTATAATGGATCTGATAAGGGAGGAGTACAGAGATGTTATGACCTCCTTGTTCCTGGATGAAATACCCTTATTTATGAGGTGGGCCATGTAGAAAGCCTTCCATACAATGGAGACAATGTGGTGATCAAAAGTCAGGTTGCTATCAACCTGGATGCCCAAGTCCCTTATGACTGATTGCATGCTTAGTACATTGTTATTAATGTGATAATTAGTGAGGATGCCATTTTCCACAAAGGGGATAATGATGCATTTCTTGGCATTCAGTCTGAGGCCATGCACCTGACACCAATCATTAGTTTGGTTAAGGCCCTCTTGGAGGATGTTCACATCACTAGGGGAATTTAAGATAGGTTCCAGCTTGCAGTCATCTGCAAACCTGGTCAGCTACAGACCACTGGTTTTGGCTTGCTCCTCAGAAAAGTATATCTCAAACAGTAAAGGCCCCAAGACCAATCCTTTGGGGTACACTGCTCATTACGCATCTACTACTAGAGGTGGCATCCCCTATTTTGACTGAGTGGGTTCTATCAGTGAGCCAGTTAGCTACCCATCTGGTAACATACGGGTTGATGCCTAGCTGGGACAGTTTATCTATTATGCCCGAGTGGGGTATAGTGTCGAAAGCTTTGGCTAGGTCAAGGTAGGCGATGTGCCATATCTTCCCCTCGTCCATGGCTTTAGTGACTGTTTTGAAGATGACCAAGTTTAATAGGCATGATCTCCCTTTGACAAAACCAAACTGTGTGGGTTCAAACATTTGGAGGTTGCCAATGTCCTTGTTTATAAGGTCCATGATAATGCGTTCCATGACCTTGCAGATCAGGCTAGTTAGGTTGATGGGCCTATACCTGCCTGGGTCAGTGGACGTTCCACCTTTATGTAGAGGGATGACAGTGGTTGTCCTCCATTCGGGTGAGATGAAGCCAGTGCTCAGTATACTTAGAGATGTGCTGTGCAGGTGCTGCAGGGGAGCACATCTCTGTTTCTCTTAAAGTTGATTATGTGTTTTGTCAGCATAACAGATTTGCTGTTTTTACAGTGTTGCATTTCTAATAGAGTTCCCATACCACATACTCTTTCTGCCCTACTCATACCTCATACAGTATAATAGAATGGATCCTATTGATGTACAGCACGTAATGCAGAGGGATTGAATTTTAGAACTATGTCAGATTATTCTGCACAGCTGTATAAATGGAGAAAGGGATAAAGAAAAGTACGGACTTCATTAAAGACAGGTATCAATTCTGACATACAGTTCCTCAATATGCTTATGTCTCAAGGTGAAGGTCAAAAAAGTCAGGCTGTGAAACCTGGAAGAAGTGTTTGAAATCTTGCAGGATGAAAACAAGTGGCAGATGCAAAGAGAAAGAGACCTAAGTGGTGAGAATTAGACAAGCACAGAAATGTCATGGCAAGTTCAAAAAACAAGATAACCCCTCCATAACACTTTGAATATTGGAACCTGCAAAATTAAAGGGAGGAACAGGTCCACTGCAATGGAGAAGGCAACTACAAATGTGACCATGATAAAGGAGAAGAATGGAGAATGGTGGTAGGAAGATCAAAAAACAGCAAACAAGGACAGGAGAAACACAGTAGAGGGTTTGGTTCCCTCAGGCCTCATTTGCCCACTGGACACACAATGAGTAAAAAAAAAATAATTTGGAGGAAAAAGACAGACAGTAATCAAAAAATCAAAAGGGGGCATGGAAGGAAGATGCCTACGGCCCAGAACAGCCAGTCAGCAAAGAAACAAAAGTCAATGAAGGGGAAGCAAAAGAGACAAAACAAAAGCTGTTCAAGATGGTCTGCCAAGGAGGGCAAGCTCAGTCAACTGTCAAGTGAAAATGCTATTATAGGAGTCTAAAATGAAAGGCAGACATGGAGGGAAGGAGTAGTGGAGGCCAAACAAAATGGATATGTGGGCACAAACCATGTAAAAAGTGGTAAGGTGCCACAGCAACTAAGTGCAAGGCTGCTTTAATAGTTGTAGAAATGTGGCAAAATGGTCAGAAGCAACGAAAACAAACAGGATATATCATTAAGGTAAATAAGCCTTCAGCTTGGAGGTGAAGAGTAGAATCACAGAGAGAAGAGCAGGTGGGGCATAACAGAGTAACAGCATGAAAAAAAGAGAGGCTATGCTTCATTGAAGACTCCAGACAATCACTGACTGAGATGTCACAAATGGCATATCTTGTCCTATGTGCTTGCATTTTATTAATCTTTATTTTTATTTCCTAGAACATATGTAATTAACTGCATTTCAAAAGGAAGAAATAATATTGCTTCTTAAAAGGCAAAAATATGCTTCATAATGACAGCATTCAGAGAAATCTTTGTGTGGGATGGCAGAGAAAGAAAAACAAAGAACAGTGGGGAGAAATGAGAGGGCTATGAGGAGGATGAAGCAGAATAACCAAAAGTAATGGCAACATGGTGGACATAAGTGTTATCAGAAAGGAGAAGTGGAAACAGCATGAAGCAACTCCAAAACTAACGAGGAGACAGAGAGGAAAAAGAGAGGCATGACTCTGAAATGGAGTGGAAGAATATAAGTCACTCACTCAGTTTAAGTAATATGTGAGACATGTGGAGGTTAACACAAATAAATTACAGCTACAGGGGGTGGGGTTAGAATAAAGGACAAGTAAAGAGGAGAAAAGAACAGTACAAGAACTTAAGCCAGATATAGATCTTTTTTTTTTCTTTCTTTAGCTAAGGCAAAGCCCAAGATACAGATTACTGGTAAAGCAGAGTGAAGTGATGCATGAGGGAGTACAACAATAACAGAGAAGAGAGGCTGAAACATGATAATATAGAAGGAAACCCATACATACCAGCAGACTGAAGTCATGCACAGACCTAATGGAAGGAGAGCAAAAGGCAAAGGGAGTGACCTCTCAGGGAAACAGAGATATGACACTGGGACAAAATTAGGCAGGGGTCAACTTAGCCATAAAACAAAGAAAGGAAAAAGCAGAATGCAGAATGCAAACAAAATGGAAGAAGATACACAATACAAAGGGCTACAACAAAATGAAATGGCAGGCAAGGCCATAAAGGTAACAAGGGAAAGAACATGGGGGTGAGGAGACAAATACTATCAGCAAAGCTGGAGAAGGGATGTAAAGAAAATAGAAGCAAGGCCAGCAAATAAGCAGAAAGCAGGGAGACAATTGGGGAGCAAAAAAAAAAAAAGGAAAGAAAAAGAGCTGTTGGACAAAGAAGGGGAAGTAAATAAGGCAATAAGAGAGAGGAATATGGAGAGGCAATCTGCAACAGGGACAGCAAAGGAGCTAAAGAAGGCAACTTAACATGGGTAATGAACACAGACATGAGCAACAGGAGGAGGAGAAAGTTATGTCCAGCTCAGGAGGGGGAAGGGCAGTGCAAGAGTAAAGCTCATAGCAAGGAACATAGAGGGTATCAAATCCAAGTAAGAAATAAGGGATAGCAAAAAGATATGTATGGCTTTATAAAAGCATCAAAGACAAAAATAAGAGAAGCAATAAAGTTAACATCAAAGGACTACCCAAGGATAGAAGCAGAACCTTTGAGAGGCAGGAAAAGGCTGGATGACAATAATGGTCTGAAAAGGCCTTAACAATAAAAAATGAAAAAGATGACAAGAGCAGGGAAGAAATAAAGACTTAATATCGCAAGGAAAAATAAAAGGAAAGAAAATGGAGCTTAGGGAATGCTGATGCCCTGAACAAAGAAGGAATGAGATTTTTTTTTAAAATGTCATTGTCATTGAAAATTGGAAAACAATAAAGGGAAACCCCAAAATGAGCATGACTGGCAAAAAATTCAATGTAACACGAAGTTAGAAATGGGTAGAAATAAGGTAAAGTAAAAGAGCAAAGAAAGACATGGGAAAGTAGGGACTGATGGATATTTGTCTGGAGCCTTACAGAAGAAAACAAGGAGTCACATTCCTTATGGGGAAAAGGGAAGAAAGGAGCAGGTTAGATTAAAGAGTGGCAAGAAGTGCAGCAAAAAAAAAATAGGTAGAAATGTTGAATATAAAGGACAGAATGGCATCAGGCCATGTAGCTATAGCAACATTATTCAGCAATGGAAGTAAAATAAATAAGGTGTTCACTGTAAGTGAGATGAAAGGAAATGGAAAAAAAAACGGAAGGAATGAAATGCTAAGGAAACAGGATAACAGAAGAACATTAAACAAGGAAGGAAATATGGGGTAAACTGGCAGTGACGGATAAAAGCCAGAGAGAGGTCAGAAGCTGGTTAGTTTAGGTGGCAGGAAGACTTAGGACAGTATAGAAAAAGTAAGGAAGTTAGAAGGAGAATTTTAAAGAATCTCAGCAGATGTGGATGAAAGGGGAGAAAGAGAGCAACTAAGAATACAATAAGATTCAATAAAGTGTGATATATAGGCTCATTATTGAAATGCTGGCAGTCAAAATGCAGAGTGCCAAAAAGCCCCCTCCCCAAAAGGCAGAAAACTTGGAGAAGAGCGAATCTCGAAAAATCGCTTTTCTCCTAAAACTTCATTTTATGGGGGACGGGCGCAGTGCACCTATCCATGTAGGAAGCAAGCCCCTCCCCTCTAAACTTATATACCAAGATCACCATCTCTCAGACAAAAAAAGGGAATATTTTGAAAAACGGCATCTCAGGCTTGGTATATATGCAAGTCTGATCTTTTGACTATTCAGTGTCTGTGTTTTTGGACTCACTTTAGCGGGTCTTGACATTTCAAATGGTTACCAATATACAGCTATGACAAACCAAAAGGACTTTACCACAGATAATGAAATGGTAAGCATATCAGTGTGGAAACAAGGAGAGAGCACAAGAAAATTACTAGGATGAAGTGTGAAGCAAAGAAAGGAACAAATGTAGGTGTGAAAGGTGAGGAAGGCAACTAAGTGACTTGAAATGGAGAAGGGTATAGGATTGGAATTAATAAGTTTTAGAAGTCAGTGATACCCCACTAAAAACAACAAGGAGGTGGGTAAAGGCTACAAATGGAGATGGTGGGGCTTACAAGATGTGGTCAGGCAGA
Source organism: Protopterus annectens (assembly GCF_019279795.1). Lineage (NCBI taxonomy): Eukaryota > Metazoa > Chordata > Ceratodontiformes > Protopteridae > Protopterus > Protopterus annectens. The sequence continues at coordinate 581,404,654 of NC_056729.1, read as the reverse complement.
CATTTGACAAGGAAATAGAGGCAAGAGGTGTGTAAGGGCAATAAGAGATGAAAAGATGGAAGGCAGCAGGACTAGATGGACTAGATGGATTTCCTATTGAGAACTATATAAGACAGTGGAAGAAGAAATCAAGAAGAAACTGACTAGGATGTTAAACAGCTGTAATGCACAAGAACAGACGACCACTACTGACAAAGGCAAAAGTAGTTCTGCTTCCTAGGGAATGCTTAGAGGTCATGTTTCCAAGGCCTTCAGAAAAGTACTGTTGCCAAATGTAGACACTACAAGCACAGCAAAGATCATAGCTAGCAAACTTGCAAGAATTTTAATAAAATATATACAAAAAGGGCAAGTGGGCATTTGTCCAATGGAAGCTTTCAACTGATAGCTTGTGGTTAGTGCTAACATTCACGGAGAAGTGTGTGGGTGGGGGTGGGGATCAAGGGATGGAGTGATGATGCCTGATATTTAAAAAGCATTCCATTCTCCTGAAATCCTTAAGGAAGCTGGGGTGGGTAATGGCAATATATAACGGTCAAAAAACTACCAAGCTAATACAATGTCAGGTAATGAAGTTAGCTGAGGGTACAGGGGAGCTGTCTACTCTCACTAAGTTTATTCACATTAGTGATGCAAATTCTGGCAATGAGGGTCATGCAAAATCTAAAAGTAATGGAAAGGGTAGGACAGGAGAAGCACATTTCAGTGTATTCACAATGACTGCATCACATGTTAGAGGACAATGATAGAGCAGTGAAGGTAGTGGTGGGGCATTTTGGCAGATTAAGAAAAGCAGCTAACAGACATTATGAATAAGGCATCAGCAAAGAAAATGGAGAAGGAATAAAATAGAAACCAGGTCAAAACAGTTGTGTACAGAAGTGTGGGGAAAACTGCATGCAAAAGGAAGGAGGAAGAACTATACAAAACTAAAACAAGAAATAGAAGGAGACCTGTGTGAATCAAAAGGGAAAGGGTATATGATGACGATGATGTGAAAAGTAATAAAGATGATGCTAAATCCAACAGTGGGGTACCTGCTGAGGCAACTACCAATAGCAAGTAATAAGAAGACACTCAAAGAACATGCAAAACACTTGTGTTGGATGCATTTGGAAATGGGAGCCAACAAGAGTGGCAAAAAGTTAAAAAAATATATTATATATTATATAGTAACAGAAACAGAGGGAAGGAAACCACCACATTTCCAGACATATGCAGCTGCATACAATGTTCAGCACTGACATAAGGCTAGGCAGAAGACAGTATTAGATTAGGTCTGTATGAAAGAACAGAGGAGGACGAGAAAAGGGGAAGGATTAAAGTTGTCATGATGTTATGTAACCCGATTTGTAAGAATATAACTTTGTCAGTAGATCAGTATTTACTAGGAATGGGAGAGAAGATGGACATTAGTAGGGGATTACAGGAACTAGAGTGGATAGTTACTTTAAGAAAACAATTTCAACGAAATGGGAAAAAAAGGACAGTCCAAGAATACAAGACCTGAGGAGGTTAATAGTGGAGCAAAGGAGAGAGGAGGAATGCATTAGGGTGGAAGAATGTATCCCAAGTATGTTGCCAGATGGCCTCCTTGGCTAAGATATACTGAAGGTCATTTAGATAAACTGTTGGGGGTACCTGAAGGGGTACAGGAGGGTTCAGATTGGTGTAACTTGTTACAAAATCTTTTGTTTAGATTGTAAATAGATGTTTAGGTACAGAAAGATAATTTTTGGACAGTTGTAATCTAGGTATTGATATGTGTAAACGTTTATATTTTTAAGGTTCTTTATATACTAATTATTTTGCAAAGTTGTAACTGAGTTGGTAAAAATTGAAAAACTATGAAATGGGATGTTCATATTGTTATTAATAAAGGTGCGACTGTAGACTTAGAAAATCTTCCAGTGGACAAAACTTCAAGAAAAAAGAACAAATGGGAGGCATGAGGTAGGAAACAAGACTGTAAGGAGAACCATGTAAAAGAGAAGTGCTAAAAAAAGAAATCGAGAAAAGATTCTAGAAGGTAAATATATAACGAACCTGGGTCATGTGCTCTAAAAAGCCTGAGCAGAAAAAGTGACTATAAGAGGAGAAGATGAAAAGTTTGGGAAAGAGATATCTGGACAAGGGTAGCAGAAATGGAGGGAACACTTGAGGAAATCAGAGGGAATCCAGGAAGAAGGAACCCCGAAAAAACAAATACAAGAGAAGGCACTGGTAAAAAATGGGCAGACTGGAATGGAAAGAGCATTGGAAAAAATATTCAGGGACATAAGGAAAAAGAGGAGGGGAAAATGAAATGCAGAAACTGAAAGATGCAAATAATAAAAATAAACCAGAGGAAAACAAAGCCCAAACTGTTTTAAAAGTCTAGTAGTTTTAAAGTATGAGTAAATCAGAGTAAAACATCTCTAACTTTTTTTCAATTAACCAGCATCGAAGTAAAACTTTCAAATATTTTCTCAATAAAAACAATGTTCTCAAGAAAATATTTGAAAGTTTTACTTAGATGCTGGTTAATCGAAAAACGGTTAGAGATTTTTAACTCTGATTTACTAATTTGCTAAAACTACTAGACTTTTAAAACAGCTTGGGCTTCGTTTTCCTCTTGTTTATTTTTAATAGTTCTGGCATGTTTCAAAAAGTGGCAAACCACCTAAGAACACCCACATACCAAGGAACCAGACGTGGGCAAAGTGTTGTGTATTTTAAACATAAAACTGAAAGATGCAGGAAAGATGGAGGAAGTCTGGGAAAGGAGAGATGAAGAATCAAAGGAAGCAAGAACAATAACGGCAGCATTGAAGTTACTACAACCCACATAGGACCAAGAGCTCGGATTATGGATGGTCTACACAAGCAACAGGTTAGAGGAGGAAAAGTGGAAGGAGAGCTTCGGGTACTGGCAAGAAATTGTATGGTACATATATATATGTTTTGGGAATGTGGGTAGGCAAATCAGTAAGATGGAGACTCTGCCTAACCAGACTGCACAAGGGAAAGGAAGAATGAAAAATAGAACATGGAAACAAATCTTCCCACTAATGTGTGGGTGGCACAAAAAAAATTCACACTGTAGTGAAGTCTAAAGGGGAGAAGCAGGGAAAAAAATATAATGTGCAGGAATTCAACATAATCATCTCAAAAAATATATATATCAGAGAACTTAAAATGGAGAGGAGAACCTGAACTTTTCTACCACCCCTGCATTATTTCTTGTAGCTATGATTTTCCCATGACCCCACAAACCAAGTTGATCATTGGTCCTGCATACTCAGTGGGTCACATCTTGTGTGACATCTGGCTGATGATGTGTGGTGATGCCCTGTCAGATAACAGTTATTGGTCTCATTTACAGCATATTTGGTGAGAGCTCTGCTCACCTGGATACTTCTGTGTCTTACTGTTTTATTGCCCAGACTTTCAATAGCAGATCAGGCAGCCATACTGCCTAATAAAGCTGGTACACCATCTGTATGTGAAACAGAGCAGCTGATGGGGACATAGCTCCTAGTATCAGTTTACATCTTGAGCGAGGTGATATTTGGCTTTTCTTCTCAGTCACAAGAACAAATTGCCCAAGGGCATGTCTGTAATCAGCATGAGATAGCAGGCACAGGTTATGCTGTACATGATGAGGTACTTGTCCTACAGTGAGTCTGTAATGCTGTTTTGGTTACACTGGATGCCTTTTCCCTTGCTTGGGTCTTCTCATAAACAGAGGAAAGGCAATAAGCCTCACTTAGGTTCATAGGTTCATAGATTCATACTAGGCTATCTGCCCTAGGGCATTTATAAGCCTAGCCAGAGTGTGTTTGGCTTTCGCCACCCATTTTAAATTAATTTTGCTATGCCCTTTTTCGAGGTTAGTATACTGTGCCTCTGTCTAACAGTGACACAGAAGTGATACCCGGGGTAAACCTACGATCTCCCATCCACTCATCAAGATTCCTCTTGAAGAGAGTCAATGAGGGACTCTGCCTAACCTGGACTGGGACTTTATTCCAGAGTGAAGGGAGCCTCTGGGTTATGAATCTGTCCCTCCAGCATATCCTATTTATTTCAGTGCTGAAGTTCAAGTCTCTTGAGCGCGTAGCTCGATGGGATTTGGATTTTCTGAGGTGCAGCATGTCCATTCATTCTGGGTTGGACATGGCTTTATACGTCAGGCACAGATCGCCTCTGAGCAGGTGGTATGCCACTGAGTAGAGCTGGAGTTTCTTTAACCGGGCAGCATATGGCATCTGTTTGAGGCCTTTGATCCTCTTGGTGAGGTACTTTTGGGGTCTTTCCAGTTGCTGCAGGTGTCTGGTAAGGAACATCCTAAAAGGGGCATTGTACTAAATTATGGGCCTGATGAGGGATGAGTAAAGAGGCATGATGACCTCCCCTGATCTAGATGTGAATCCCTTCATGATTAGGTGGGCTATATAAAATGTTTTTCTAACCACTTTGGCCACGTGGTTGTCAAATGAGAGATTGCTATCAACTTGGGTCCCCAGGTCCCTATTTACTTCTTCTGTACTTAATGGATTACCACCTATGTGGTAATTTGTGGGCACTTTGTTTTTGCCAAAGGGGATGACTATACACTTTTTGGCGTTTAGCTTGAGGCCATGGCTCTGGCACCAGCTGTCTGTTTCTATGAGGCCCTTTTGGAGGATGCTTGTGTCGGCTGGAGAGTCGATTATGGCGCCCAGTTTGCAGTCATCTGCGAACTTGGTCAGTAACAGTCCTTCCGTGTTGGCCTGTACCTCCGAGAAATATATACCGAACAAGAGAAGTCCAAGGACTGAGCCTTGTGGGACGCTACTTGTAACTGGTTTGGAGTCTGACATGGATCCAGCAATTCTAACCATGTGGGTTCTGTCCTTGAGCCAGTTTGCATCCCATCTAGTGACATAGGGGTTTATATTTAAGCTGGTGAGCTTATCTATAATGCCTGAGTGGGGTATTGTATCGAAGGCTTTTGCGAGGTCCAGGTAGGCTGTGTGGACCACCTTCCCCTCGTCAATGGCCTTGGTGTCTGTTTCAAAGAAATCAACCAGGTTTAAGAGGCAGGATCTGCCCTTAACAAACCAAACTGGGTAGGATCCAGTGTCTGTAGGTCCCCAATATCTTTATTTATGAGGTCCATGATGATCCTTTCCATAGCTTTGCAGACCAAGCTAGTCAGGCTTATGGGGCGATAGTTTCCAGGATCTGTTGAGGCACCACCTTTGTGGAGAGGGACCACTGTTGCTGTACGTCACTCTTTGGGTACATATCCTGTAGTAAGGCTGAAATTGAACAGTAGTTTTATGTTTGAGTTTAGCTCTTCTTGGAGTTCATGTAGGATGCAGCCTGGGACACTGTCTGGTCCCATTGATGCTGTGTTTTTTGCTTTGGAGAGAGCGGCTCTTACCTGAGCATCCGAGATGTCAGGGGGGGCAGCACTCTGCTGGGATAGATATTTGCCCTTTTGGTGGGGAGGGGGGGTGAGAAGTTTGCGCTGAACCTGTCAGCTAGGATGTTGGCAATGTCTGTGGGTTTTGTGTATTTTTTGTCATTTTGGACTAATTCTGAGCATATCTGGGAATTCCCACACAGGTTCCTAACATAACTAAAGAAAGCCTTGTGATTATCCTTAGTGTCCTGTGCAATTTTTCTCTCGAAGCTGGCCTTAGACGATTTTATGAGTGCTCGTAGTTTTTTGCTAATACTGATCAGAGATGCCCTCCCTTTTTGGGATTTTGCTCTATCATATAGTAGCTTCCTCCTTCTATTGTATAGTTTGTTTATGGCTGGGGTCCACCAGACAGGACGTCTGCCTTTGGAGGATTGGGTCTTGGTTTTATTTGGGATTGCATGATCCATGCATTCCTGAAGGTGTTCATAGAATGCGTTTATAAAGGATTCTGCGGTCTGGGCCATACTTTCCACAGGCCCTGGGGCTTTGAAGGATTCCACCTCGGTTTTGAGGAGTGTGAAATTTGCTTTAGAGAAGTTTTTCACTGTGGTTTTCTGGGCAGGGGGTGGGGTCGGGATGTGAATATCCAGTGAGATTAGTTTATGGTCTGATCTTACCAGTGAGGGATACACTTCTGGTCTGGAGCATAGAGTCCCCATGTTGGTGATGATCAGGTCCAGTATGTTTTCCCCTCTTGTGGGAGTGGTAACAAGTTGTTCCATAGCATTTGAGTTTATAAATTCTAGGAACCTTTGGGCTAGGGTGTTGGAGCTAGAGTAATGCTCCCAGTCTATGTTTGGGTAGTTGAAGTCGCCCAATATAATGGTATTTGGAGAGACCTTCATATTTTCCAGTGTTCTTAGGAAGGCCGAGTGGGGTTCCTGGGTTTGGGAGGATGGTTTGTAGCAGGCTATAAACTGGAAGGCAGTTTTACCCACTGTTAGTTGCACATGGATAGTCTCTGATGCTTCGTGCTGTGCCACCAACCTGGAGGTGTGGGTATCTTTGATGAATATTGATACTCCCCCTCCTTTTGTGGTTCGGTCCAAGTTTTGGGGCCAAAAAGCATGGTATGAGGTATAACCTGGTAGTGCTGGGGTGCTCTTGGGAGCCTTGAACCAGGTTTCTGTTACTGCACAGATATCAATGGTCTCCATGCTAAGGAGAGTTTTGAGTGCGTGCATCTTGAGGTTTAGACTTCTGGCGGTGAGTAGCATTACTCTTAGTTTCTTATCCCTTGTGATACCTATGGAGGTGGGTTTGTCTTTTGAGCCTTGCCTAAAAGGCACTATGGGGTAGCAAGAGCCTTTGCCAATATCCAAAGCCCAGGGTGACAGGTGCAAGCCGCCCCTAGCTAAGCATCGTGGCTTGTCGAGCATGTCATCCCAGGCAGACAGGCATCCCCTTTGAATGACACCAATACTTAAGCCAATTGTTGAAATTGATCATCTTGTCTTCATACTGTGGCATCATTCTTGGTGAGGGTAAGATGCTACTCAAGGTCAGGGTCATACCGGCCTGGGCTACATGCTTAGAGAGCTCCTCTATGTCTATTTTCATGTAATCCAGGGAGGTACGTCTCAGGTCATTCACACCAGCATGGACAATGACTGAGTCATATTTGTACTTGCCTTGGAGTGACCTGAGTGCTTGTGTTATGTGGCGGATCCTAGCGCCCGACAGGCTGCTCACCGTGACCTTCTCCTTGTTCAGCCTGGTGAGCGGGACGTCAGTGTGCCTGACGATAGAGTCACCTATTACAAGTGTATCAGGTGTGTTGTTTAGCCTTAAGGGCTGTGACTGTTCGGCACACTGGCTTTGTGAGCTATGTGTTGCACATGTTTTGTTCTGGGGTAGCGTTGCTTGGGTGTATGCTTTGGAGGTCTCTGCTGCTTAGGTAGATTTTATTTAGAGCCTCGAGTATGTTTTGTGTGTTTATGTGTTTGGTTTGCTGTCGTGGTAGGTCTATGTGATACTGGAATTGTAGTGAGTGTGGTTTCCTTCTCCTCCTGACTGGTTACACCAGTACTGAGTTGAGAGAGCTTAGCCTCCAGTTTGCTATATGGTTGCATCTCTCACATGTGTTGGAATTTGTTGGGAGGAGGAGAGGGTTGTCTGTGTACATGAGGCAGTTGTAACATTGCCTCAAGATTCCCAGATTCACCAGCTGGACCGGAGAGGAGATTGACAACTGACCCTTGGACATGCTAGAATAGTATTGGGAATTCCTTTATAATTGAAAAAAGGGCCAATGGGGAACAAGTTACTCAAGGGGAGTTTGTGAGGGTGTAGTGCTTTTAATTTTTTAGTGCTGACTTATATAATTGCTTTAGTGAGCAAGTGCCAGGTAACTTAAATGCAATGTGTTACAGGTAACTTAAATGCAAAAACGACAAACAGTAACTTTCTTTCAAGTGAAACAAGGAAATAAGTACAGTAAGCAATGCATATATCACTAGGGATCCACAGAAACGCTGAAAAGCCACATTTTAGGTGGAATTAGCGTTTCAGGGAAATAACAAGCAAACAAACAATAAGCATACAAACAAAGCTAGATTCAGCAGGCCTGGATCTAGTCTATGCTACAGCAAACAATGTGTACCAATTTCAGTAAGAAACAGTTCAAATATGCAGACACTATAAGCCTTTAACCAGAAATTCCCAGCTCAGAAGGGCAGAGTCCAGCCTCTCCTCCCACAAGAGTGCAGACCACAAACCTTCTTAATGTAAAATAACTGGCCTGAAGCCCAAGTGCTTAAACCAGAACTAATACACTTTTAGAATAACAGACACTGAGCCCTCAATCAGCAGTTCCCAACTTAGAAGGATGTAAGCTACCTGTCCTGCCACCACAGTGCAGGCCACAAACCTTCCTAATGTAAAACAACTGGTCTGAAGCCCAAGTGCTCACTTAGAAACTATGTGCTGTTACTGAACGTTTTTACTGAACTAGTATCGTAACTTTCACAATCTTCCAAAGCAGCTCTCTTGTACCAGGTGTGCAGCTGGAAATTTATATTTTGTACTTAAATCTCATGGTGTTATCCCCACCACACACCTATCATTTAAAAAATATACTCAATCCTCAAAATGTTGCCCTTATACACTTATGAGAGGGACTCATTATTTTCTACTGATGCCACTTATGAACATACAAAAGGCTACTTTTGCTGGTGCATTCCTATCAGGTAATAATACCTCTCTACAACAGGCACTAATTTAGAGAGTTCTAAACATTCTGTGCTATTTGAGCTATAACTTCTCTGAGAACTGCTCAGAAAAGATGTATTCATTTGAGTACACTGACTATGCCTAAATGCACCCATGTCTTGTACATATAAAACAGTTTTCATATTGTGACATATTTTTGTATACTTTATTGCACAAATTAAAACCAATTTCTATTATAACAAACCTACTAATGTTTTACAATGACATCTTGCTAGTATGTTTACTATCCTTACTGTTGTTTTGCTGCATTACCAAAGTACATACTCTCTTTGTTGCTCTGAATAAAGTTGCATATGAAGAGTGTTGTAGTATATGTTGTTGCCTAATAGCCTACATAGTGGCTAAAAATAGACCTTAGATCAATCTACTTACTCTTTTAACAAAATTAAATGAAACATTAATTGTGTCAATTTGTCCTTTGGATGAGATGTTAATCCAAGACCACATCTGTCCGAACTGGTGGTGGTAGCTCAGGTGAATGTAAAAGATCCCATGGCACCTATCAAAAAAAGCAAGGGGAAGTTCCTTAACGCCCTGAGCAAATTTTCCCTAGTAGTATAAATACCACCTTGGGTCTCCCCTGAAAAGTGGCTATTAGCCTAGGGGGCAAACCCAGTCAAAAAAGGACAGATAGACAAATAGATTGTAGCTTATATGACTTATCTATTTCTATATCCATTTATCTATCTATCTATCTATCTATCTATCTATCTATCTATCTATCTATCTATCTATCTATCTATCTATCTATCTATCTATCTGTAGCAACCCACAAGAGGAAAGCTGAAAAGATATCAAACTTAGTCTCACTGGAAGCAAGAAAGCAGCATGTCACACATCCACTGTGCTGAAGGATTCAAGCAAATATCTTATTGCGGATAGCAGTTTGGTCTACAAGGTACACTGTAGAAACTGGGTAATGGTGGGTCTAGTCTGAGCCTAGTCTGCTGTGCCACTGAAAGATCAAAGCATATGGGGGAATCTTAAGAATATGGGTTGGTGTGACCATGATGAATAAAAAGCAGTGGACAAGAAGCATGTCCAAGCTGTAACAAATGGCTCCATGTACCAGCTGTCATAAATCAGTCAATAAATTAATTAATTAATGTATCTGCCCGAAACTCTAAGCTTGTGTGTGAGGTATGCAAGGAATGTTACATGCCCTCTAAGCAGCACACATGCTGCAATCCCATCACTTCTTAACTACATTGTGAATGAAAAAAACATAGGTAATCCAGAAAGCCTGAGTCAGGTCTGGTAGCCCATTTATGACATAGAGGGTGAAAGGACTAACAAGAAAGAGTACAAAGTGATAAAACCACTTAGTTAGCAGATCTAGGAGATTCTCTCTCTGATGCCCTCCCTTTTATGAGGAATAAAGATGCCTTGTTGAGGTTTCAAGTAATTTATTCAGTTATGTACGTAGACAGACAACTGTTTTTGCTCTCTCATTTTATTAACTAGACTCCTGGAGCTATACAACATCACTACTTCCTGTTTATTCAAAGAGGATAACCTGCCTTTCCTTATCCATCTTTATAGTATTATAGTATTTTACCTGCCACCATTCAAAATATCTTCCATCTGCTTCATGTAAACTACTGTTGCCACTTTCATTAACCTGCTGTTACTGTATATTAGAGGACAGGAATCCATACCTGTTGCTTTAAAATGTGAGTAGTTACCATACCCACAATTTCACTACTGTACTTTTTACTATCATTTCCTTTCTGCACCAAGATGTCATCCTACATGTTGCATTTGTCCAATTAATGTTCTGCTTCTTATACCTTTTAAGGACCACTTCCATCCCATTAACTGTATTTGAGGCATGTTGGCTACTGTTTCACATCACCACTTCTCAGATTTTTACATTATGGTGTTTCCCAGTGCCCTTATGTGTTCCTTACCTGTAGGCCTTAAATGCAACTTCTTGCACTAAGTGCAGCACATATGTCTCATTGCTGGTCCCAGTTAGTCCTGGTAGGATCAGTACTGTAGGTCTTAAAGAGGAATCTACATACTGGTGGCTGCAAACATTATCCAACCAGTCTAGTGCGATCTGCCCTCCATCTGGTGTTCGGATCCGCTCACTGTTAAAAGGAAAAAAAAAGGGATAATGAAAGAAATAATCAGTGAACACTGTCCATATTCACTCGTGCTCTGTAGTTTATTATTGTAAAATCAGCTATGTTTTTGTGGTTTCAAAAACAGCCAGCCTTTCTTAAGAAAACCTTTGTGAAAAGACCTTATCAAAAGGTATTCAGACTGCATGTAGTGTAATTCAGTCATGTTTATTATGGAAATATTCTACCAGTTTTCTCATCACAGGGGGTAACTTGCTTTCAGCTGATAAATATAGACCTCCCAAATGATACTGACAATACATCTTATTACTTTTATGCTGACTGTATTATAATGTATACAGTCTGTAACATGACTCACTTGTCTACTTCCTAATTTGTATTGAAGGATGCATAAACCCTGAAAGCCTTGGAAAAAGAAACATACATGCCCATTTTTTTCTCATGATGCATCTCAGTCCCCATTTGCTCCTTACTTTGGCTGTTACTGGGATGTCTGACACTTCTTTCTCCAGTCTTTACTGGCCTCAAGGCCAGTTCCCATACTTACAAGCCAAAACAATTAGTGAAAAGGTCACACAGAAAAAACAATCAGTAAAAACCTTGAGGCTTAATTTTTTACCCTTGTATGAGGTATAACCTGGTAGTGCTGGGGTGCTCTCGGGAGCCTTGAACCAGGTTTCTGTTACTGCACAGATATTGATGTTCTCCATGTTAAGGAGAGTTTTGAGTGCGTGCATCTTGAGGTTTAGACTTCTGGCGTTGAGTAGCATTACTCTTAGTTTCTTATCCCTTGTGATACCTATGGAGGTGGGTTTGTCTTTTGAGCTTGCATAAAAAAGGCACTATGGGGGTAGCAAGACCCTTTGCCAATATCCGAAAGCCCAGGGGTGACAGGTGCAAGCCGTCCCTAGCGAAGCATCGTGGCTTGTCGAGCATGTCATCCCGGCTGACAGGCATTGATCCCCTTTGAATGACACCAATACTTAAGCCAATTGTTGAAATTGATCATCTTGTCTTCATATTGTGGCATCATTCTTGGTGAGGGTAAGATGCTACTCAAGGTCAGGGTCATACCGGCCTGGGCTACATGCTCAGAGAGCTCCTCTATGTCTATTTTCATGTAGTGCAGGGAGGTACGCCTCAGGTCATTCACACCAGCATGGACAATGACTGAGTCATATTTGTACTTGCCTTGGAGTGACCTGAGTGCTTGTGTTATGTGGTGGATCCTAGCCCGACAGGCAGCTCACCGTGACCTTCTCCTTGTTCAGCCTGGTGAGCGGGACGCCAGTGTGCTTGACGATAGAGTCACCTATTACAAGTGTATCAGGTGTGTTGTTTAGCCTTAAGGGCTGTGACTGTTCGGCACACTGGCTTTGTGAGCTATGTGTTGCACATGTTTTGTTTTGGGGTAGCGGTTGCTTGGGTGTATGCTGGAGGTCTCTGCTGCTTAGGCAGATTTTTATTTAGAGCCTCCAGTATGTTTTTGTGTGTTTATGTGTTTGGTTTGCTGTTGTGGTAGGTCTATGTGAGACTGGAATTGTAGTGAGTGTGGTTTCCTTCTCCTCCTGACTGGTTACGCCAGTACTGAGTTGAGAGAGCTTAGCCTCCAGTTTGGCTATATGGTTGCATCTCTCACATGTGTTGGAATTTGTTGGGAGGAGGAGAGGGTTGTCTGTGTACATGAGGCAGTTGTAACATTGCCTCAAGATTCCCAGATTCACCAGCTGGACCGAGAGGAGATTGACAACTGACCTTTGGACATGCTAGAATAGTATTGGGAATTCCTTTATAATTGAAAAAAAGTGCCAATGGGGAGCAAGGTACTCAAGGGGAGTTTGTGAGGGTGTAGTGCTTTTAATTTTTTAGTGCTGACTTATATAATTGCTTTAGTGAGCAAGTGCCAGGTAACTTAAATGCAATGTGTTACAGGTAACTTAAATGCAAAAACGACAAACAGTAGCTTTCTTTCAAGTGAAACAAGGAAATAAGTACAGTAAGCAATGCATATATCACTAGGGATCCACAGAAACGCTGAAAAGCCGCATTTTAGGTGGAATTAGCATTTCAGGGAAATAACAAGCAAACAAACAACAAGCATACAAACAAAGCTAGATTCAGCAGGCCTGGATCTAGTCTATGCTACAGCAAACAATGTGTACCAATTTCAGTAAGAAACAGTTCAAATATGCAGGCACTATAAGCCTTTAACCAGAAATTCCCAGCTCAGAAGGGCAGAGTCCAGCCTCTCCTCCCAGAAGAGTGCAGACCACAAACCTTCTTAATGTAAAATAACTGGCCTGAAGCCCAAGTGCTTAAACCAGAACTAATACACTTTTAGAATAACAGACACTGAGCCTCAATCAGCATTTCCCAACTTAGAAGGATGTAAGCTACCTGTCCTGCCACCACAGTGCAGGCCACAAACCTTCCTAATGTAAAACAACTGGTTTGAAGCCCAAGTGCTCACTTAGAAACTATGTGCTGTTACTGAACGTTTTTACTGAACTAGTATCGTAACTTTCACATAATGTTCCAAAGCAGCTCTCTTGTTCCAGGTGTGCAGCTGGAAATTTATATTTTGTACTTAAATCTCATGGTGTTATCCCCACCACACACCTATCATTTAAAAAATATACTCAATCCTCAAAATGTTGCCCTTATACACTTATGAGAGGGACTCATTATTTTCTACTGATGCCACTTATGAACATACAAAAGGCTATTTTTGCTGGTGCATTCCTATCAGGTAATAATACCTCTCTACAACAGGCACTAATTTAGAGAGTTCTAAACATTCTGTGCTATTTGAGCTATAACTTCTCTGAGAACTGCTCAGAAAAGATGTATTCATTTGAGTACACTGATTATGCCTAAATGCACCCATGTCTTGTACATATAAAACAGTTTTCATATTGCGACATATTTTTGTATACTTTATTGCACAAATTAAAACCAATTTCTATTATAACAAACCTACTAATGTTTTACAATGACATCTTGCTAGTATGTTTACTATCCTTACTGTTGTTTTGCTGCATTACCAAAGTACATACTCTCTTTGTTGCTCTGAATAAAGTTGCATATGGAGAGTGTTGTAGTATATGTTGTTGCCTAATAGCCTACATAGTGGCTAAAAATAGACCTTAGATCAATCCACTTACTCTTTTAACAAAATTAAATGAAACATTAAATGTGTCAATTTGTCCTTTGGATGAGATGTTAATCCAAGACCACATCTGTCCGAACTGGAGGTGGTAGCTCAGGTGAATGTAAAAGATCCCATGGCACCTATCAAAAAAAGTAAGGGGAAGTTCCTTAACGCCCTGGACAAATTTTCCCTAGTAGTATAAATACCACCTTGGGTCTCCCCTGAAAAGTGGCTATTAGCCTAGGGGGCAAACCCAGTCAAAAAAGGATAGAGAGACAAATAGATTGTAGCTTATATGACTTATCTATCTATATATCCATTTATCTATCTATCTATCTATCTATCTATCTATCTATCTATCTATCTATCTATCTATCTATCTATCTATCTATCTATCTATCTATCTATCTATCTATCCATCTGTAGCAACCCAAAAGAGGAAAGCTGAAAAGATATCAAACTTAGTCTCACTGGAAGCAAGAAAGCAGCATGTCACACATCCACTGTGCTGAAGGATTCAAGCAAATATCTTACTGTGGATAGCAGTTTGGTCTACAAGGTGCACTGTAGAAATTGGGTAATGGTGGGTAAGCACCTAGTCTGCTGTGCCACTGAAAGATCAAAGCATATGGGGGAACCTTAAGAATATGGGTTGGTGTGACCATGATGAATAAAAAGCAGTGGACAAGAAGCATGTCCAAGCTGTAACAAATGGCTCCACGTACCAGCTGTCATAAATCAGTCAATAAATTAATTAATTAATGTATCTGCCCGAAACTCTAAGCTTGTGTGTGAGGTATGCAAGGAATGTTACATGCCCTCTAAGCAGCACACCTGCTGCAATCCCATCACTTCTTAACTACGTTGTGAATGAAAAAACATAGGTAATCCAGAAAGCCTGAGTCAGGTCTGGTAGCCCATTTGTGACATAGAGGGTGAAAGGACTAACAAGAAAGAGTACAAAGTGATAAAACCACTTAGTTAGCAGATCTAGGAGATTCTCTGTCTGATGCCCTCCCTTTTGGGAGGAATGAAGATGCCTTGTTGAGGTTTCAAGTAATTTATTCAATTATGTACATAGACAGACAACTGTTTTTGCTCTCTCATTTTATTAACTAGACTCCTGGAGCTATACAACATCACTACTTCCTGTTTATTCAAAGAGGATAAAGTACAGTTTTGTACCTACCATAAATGTAGATGTTCGAGTGCTAATACAGCTGCAGTCATAACAGATGGGTTCTCCTGCCGTCAGACGGGTCCTCGGTCGGCCGAATTCCAAAGTCTAGGTCTGGCGTCGGTTGTTGTCGCTTCTTCCCTGACGTCAGTGCGACAGGGGTATAAAAGAACCAGCCGACGCCATTTTATTCAGTTTTTCTTGCCCCAGATGTCAGGTGCCCCCAGAAGGAAGGCAATACATAAAATTAGGTAATAATGCAATGCAATATAATCAAAAAACAGTAGTTGCAAGCAAATACACCATAAAAGAATACCCCTAGAGGGGAAGGAGGGAGGGAAACCTGGACTGCAGCTGTATTAGCACTCGAACAGCTACATTTATGGTAGGTACAAAACTGTACTATGTTCATCGTGCATACAGCTGCAGTCATAACAGATGGGTAGAATCCCAAAGCTAAGAAAGGGGTGGTAGGCACTAGGTGTAACTAGGAGGAGCCAAAATGCCCTGCAAGACTGCAGTGGCAAAGCCTGCTCTAGATCTGGAGTATAATGGTAGGTTGTAGTGCTTGGAGAAGGTATGCACAGAACTCCAAGTGGCTGCTTCCAAAATATCCTTGGTAGGAACTCCTCTGAGGAAGGCTGCAGAGGTGGCTGTGGCCCTGGTGGAATGAGTTCTAATGCCTGTAGGTACAGTTTTGCCATGAAAGGAATAGCAAAAGCGTATGCAGTGGGCTATCCATTTTGAAATTGTCTGTTTGGAAATTGGCTTTCCTTGAGCTCCTACTGCATAGGCCACAAAGAGCTGTTCTGATTTTCTGAAAGGCTTTGTTCTGTCCAAATGATAACGCAGTTGTCTGTGGATTTCCAAGGAATGTAGTAATCTCTCCCCTTTGTTTTGAGGATTAGGATAAAAAGTAGTAAATGTATGGCCTGATTTAAAGCTACCCTGGATACCACTTTAGGCATAAAGGAGGGGTTGGTTCGTAAGGAAACTCTGTCCTGATGGAAGATGATAAAAGGCTGGACAGCCATGAGAGCCTGTAATTCTGAAACTCTACGAGCTGAGGTGATAGCCAGAAGGAAAGCTGTTTTCCAGGACAAATATTGCAAATCTGATGAAGCAGCTGGCTCAAAAGGAGGCAGGGTCAGTTTTTCCAGAATGAAATTAAGATCCCAAGCAGGCATTGGTTGTTTCCTTGGAGGTCTTAAATTCTTAGCCCTCTGAGGAACTGTCTTAAGAGAGGGTGAGAGAATAAAGGTGGATCAGTGTTGTATTCTGCAGAAATGGCTGAGGCATGGATTTTGATGGAGGAGAAAGAAAGACCACTGCTTAGCAGTTCAGTCAAATATTGTAGTATTTGAGGTAAACACAGTTTTCAGGATCCTGGCCCTTTTTCTCATTCCAGACACAAAACGTTTCCATTTTTTGGAGTAAGCTTTTCTAGTTGATGGCCTTCTGGCCTCCAAAATGACATCCTGCACCTCCTTGGAGAGTAGGGCCTGCTGTGATGCTAAGGAATCTTCCATGCGGCTAGATTGAGTGTTTTTAGCTGACTGTGAAGAGTTTTGAAGCTGTGTTGAGTCAGAAGAAGAGGCATTAGAGGCAGGGTCCATGGTGTGGAATGCGTCAGGCTCCTCAGGAGTGGGTACCAGTGTTGCCTTGGCCAGTCCGGAGCAATGAGGATCATCTTTGGTCTGTCTGCTCTGGTCTTCAATAGAACTTTGAGCAGCAGAGGAAGAGGTGGGAAGGCATAAACTGTCATTGATGTCCAGCTGAAAGAGAGAGCGTCCACTCTCCAGGCCTTTGGATGGAAGATCCTTGAGCAGAATTTTGTCAATTGATGATTTTGTGGGAGGCAAATAGATCTATGTCTGGCCTTCCCCATTCTTGGATTATTTCTGTAAAAACTTTTGGATGCAACTTCCATTCATGTGGATCTGTCATATTCCTGCTTAAGTTGTCTGCCAGCGTGTTTTCCTTGCCTGGCAAGTACTGTGCTTGTAGTTCCATTTGTAAGTCCATGGCCATGTTCCAAAGTGACATGGCCAGTCTGCATAGAGGGTAAGAATGTGTTCCTCCCTGCTTGTTTATGTACCACATAACTGTGGTGTTGTCCGTTCTTATCAATAGTTGACCTGGTTGTAGAAAGTTCTTGAAAGCTATAATAGCATATATTACTGCTAGCATTTCTTTTTGATTGATGTGAAGGTGCTTTTCTTTTTGGGACCATTTGCCCTGAATGCACCGATCTGTCATGTGCGCCCCCCAGGCGTAGTCCGAGGCGTCTGTTGTGATGACTTGATTTGCTTGAGGCTTGCTGAAAGGAAGACCTGTGTTTGTTTGACATGCTTGAGCCCACCACAGAAATTCCTTTTGCAGACATGGAATTAGTGGCATTATTGATTCCAAACTGTGGCTGTGTTGAGAGCATATGTTTTTCAGGTACCACTGTAGTTTCCTCATATGCAGCTTTGCACATGGGATTAGTAAGATGCAAGATGCCATGAATCCCAGAGCCTGCAGGATTTTCCTTGCAGTAAGCCTGGTGCAATTTGCTAGTGTTCTGAAGTATTGAATTAGTTGCCCCTGCTTCTCTGGCGTGAGGTAGGCCATCTGGGTGTTTGTGTCCAAGTTGGCACCCAGGAAAATTATCTTCCGAGAGGGTATTAGCCTTGATTTCTTTTTGTTGACCGTGTATCCCAGAGTTCAATAACATTATTACATAAGCCAGATGTTTCAGAAGAATGTGTTTGCTGTCCGCTTGGATCAGGCAGTCATCCAAATAGGGATATATTTGTATCCCTTGAAGTCTGCAGTAGGCAATTACTGATGCCAGGCATTTCGTGAATACTCTGGGCGCAGTAGATAAGCCAAAGGGCAATGCAGAGAATTGATAATGAGTTGAACCTGCAAGAAATCTGAGGTATCTTCTGCAATTTTGTCTGATTGGGACATGCAGGTATGCCTCCTTGAGGTCCAATGTTACCAGCCAAGACTCCTTGCCCAGCATGGGAAGAAGCTGCTGTAGAGTGTGCATCTTGAATTTTGTGCAGTAGAAATGTGTTTAGGATGGCTAGATCCAAAATAGGTCTCCAATCTTTTCCCTTCCTTGGCACCAGAAATAGCCTGGAATAAAACCCTTGACCTTGTTCGTGCGTAGGTACCTCTTGAATAGCTTTCATGTTTATGAGATCTGTAATTTGCCTTTGTGCCTCTTCCCTTTGATTGTGTGGCAGGTTTGGCATGCCTCTCATTTTGGAAGGTGTGAAAATGGAATTTGTAGCCTCTGTTTATAATGTCCAGGATCCATTTGTCCTTTGTGACAATATGCCAATTTTTGAAAATAATGCCAGCTTTCCTCCTAAGGGCTGCCATTTGAGACCTGGTTGGCATGCAAAGGGGAAAGTCATTGGGTTTGCTTTCTGAAAGATTGTGAGTTGTCCTCACCACCTCTTTGTGTAGGAGCTTGCCATTGTCTGCCTCTATACGATCCTTGGGATTGTCCTCTGCCCCTCGGCCTGTATCTGCCTCTTTGGGGTCTGTCTGTGGCAGGAAAGGACCAGTTTTTGGAAGACCAATTTCTACTAAAACGTGGGTTGAACCTGTAGAAATTCTTTCACAGTTTGCATTGATTTAGCCTTTTCCTCCATTTTCCTTAATACCTCCTCAGCATTAGCACCAAATAGTACATCCTTTTGAAGAGGCGTCTAGTAATTTAGCTTTGACATGATCAGGCAAGGCTTGTTCCTTGAGCCAGGCATGCCTACGTATGACTGATCCTGTAACAGCAGCTCTGCATGAGGCCTCTAGAGCATCAAAACCACATTGTAAGGTATGCTTACCCACTTGTTCTGCACTATGCATCAAATCCTGCAACTCCTTCAAGTCTGGTTGTTCAGGTTGTGACATTTTACTTTTCAATTGTGATAACAAAACTGTTGGTATTTTAGCATATGAAACTGACAGTTTAAGGCCCTCATGGATAAGGTAGTCGAGGTATATACCTTTTTCCCCACCTTTCTAAGGATCTGGAATCTCTCTCGGAAGGTAATGGATTTTTAGCAATGGAGGCCTTAACTCCCTTGGGGCCCTGTGAGATGGTTTCTGGGTCAGCAGCATGGCTCTTGTATAGAAATTGGTGTGAGTCAGGGACCCTGTAGTACCTGTCAGGCTTAACTGGAGTTGGAGGTAGAGAGTCCGGGTTAAGGCAGGCCTCCGAGTAAACATCATCTAGGATGTCCAAGACAGGAGGTATAGCCAGAGGCCTGTGCTGAGGAAGCAAGAGAAATTCCCTGAGCCTTTTCTTGGAATCAGAATAATCCTGGCCTTCCCAGTGGAAGTGTTCCCTTAAGGTATGCAAAGTTTCCCCAAATGAGTAATCCTCAGGGGGATACAGAAGGATGGACTCCTCCGCATCAGAGTCTTCAAAAGGGGAGTAAGAAAGTTCCTGATCATCAGAGTGCTCTGAAATAATGGAGCCCTGATCAGAGGAGGGGGAATCTTCCTCCACTCTAGGCCTTTTGTCCGAAGGGGGCTGAGAACCTCTGATAAGAGTAATTAAATCCTCAGCCATTTTAAGCATCTGTTTCTTAGGCATGGGGCCTGGAGATGGGCCCTGTGTAGCTGGTCTCTTAGAGTGCATGGTTGCTTTAGACTTAGTGAAAGCCTTGATAGAGAAAGAAGAGGAAGGTCTGAAGACACCTTGAGTGGAGGTGGACCTGTCCACATTCTGAGTTTCAACGCCAACAGTGGCTTCGGTATCTGTAGTCGGGGTGTGGGCCGAGGAGCCTGCGACCTCGGGTACAGGAGACACCGTCAAAGACAGGTCGTCGGTAGGCAGGGGCTGCGTAGGTGCCTCACTGAGAACCGGACCACGTGTAGCTGGCTTTGGCGTGGTGTCGGTAGAGGCCGCGGACCTCGCGTGTCGGTCCTTGTCTTTTCGTTTTAGACAAAACCGAGTCGGAGTATCCGCGACATAGTATAGTTAAATGCTTATCCAAAATAATGCTGGGCGAACTCCGCCCGATGCTTAATAGTGCGTTTGTTGAATGTAGCACAAAAGCGGCAGGCCGAGACCTCGGTCTGGGCCTAAACAAGGTATACAGAGGAATGGAAATCCTTATGCGTATTTGCTTCCCACAAGAAATACAATTATTAACTTTGTCTGACATCGGTCTGAGGCAAGAAAAGGTTCAACGGGTACTTAGCTTTAAGAAGACTTGGTTTCCAAATTTTCGTAATCTCAGGAGCTGGCCGACCAGCACTTGCGAACTGCTTCTGCTTGAGGCACCGCGGCAAGAAAGCCTGAATAAAATGGCGTCGGCTGGTTCTTTTATACCCCTGTCGCACTGACGTCAGGGAAGAAGCGATGACAACCGACGCCGGACCTAGACTTTGGAATTCGGCCGACCGAGGACCCGCCTGACGGCAGAAGAACCCATCTGTTATGACTGCAGCTGTATGCACGATGAACATCCTGCCTTTCCTTATCCATCGTTATAGTATTATAGTATTTTACCTGCCACCATTCAAAATCTCTTCCATCTGCTTCATGTGAACTACTGTTGCCACTTTCATTAACCTGCTGTTACTGTATATTAGAGGACAGGAATCCATACCCGTTGCTTTCAAATGTGAGTAGTTACCATACCCACAATTTCACTACTATACTTTTTACTATCATTTCCTTTCTGCACCCAGATGTCAGCCTACATGTTGCATTTGTCCAATTAATGTTCTGCTTCTTATACCTTTTAAGGACCACTTCCATCCCATTAACTGTATTTGAGGCATGTTGGCTACTGTTTCACATCACCACATCTCAGATTTTTACATTATGGTGTTTCCCAATGCCCTTATGTGTTCCTTACCTGTAGGCCTTAAATGCAACTTCTTGCACTAAATGCAGCACATATGTCTCATTGCTGGTCCCAGTTAGTCCTGGTAGGATCAGTACTGTAGGTCTTAAAGAGGAATCTACATACTGGTGGCTGCAAATATTATCCAACCAGTCTAGTGCGATCTGCCCTCCATCTGGTGTTCGGATCCGCTCACTGTTAAAAGGAAAAAAAAAGGGATAATGAAAGAAATAATCAGTGAACACTGTCTATATTCACTCGTGCTCTGTAGTTTATTATTGTAAAATCAGCTATGTTTTTGTGGTTTCAAAAATAGCCAGCCTTTCTTAAGAAAACCTTTGTGAAAAGACCTTATCAAAAGGTATTCAGACTGCATGTAGTGTAATTCAGTCATGTTTATTATGGAAATATTCTACCAGTTTTCTCATCACAGGGGGTAACTTGCTTTCAGCTGATAAATATAGACCTCCCAAATGATACTGATAATACATCTTATTACTTTTATGCTGACTGTATTATAATGTATGCAGTCTGTAACATGACTCACTTGTCTACTTCCTCATTTGTATTGAAGGATGCATAAAACCCTGAAAGCCTTGGAAAAAGAAACATACATGCCCATTTTTTTCTCATGATGCATCTCAGTCCCCATTTGCTCCTTACTTTGGCTGTTACTGGGATGTCTGACACTTCTTTCTCCAGTCTTTACTGGCCTCAAGGCCAGTTCCCATACTTACAAGCCAAAACAATTAGTGAAAAGGTCACACAGAAAAAACAATCAGTAAAAACCAAAAGAAAAATCTAGCAAGTCTAGACTTTCCACAGTGTGATTCCTTAAACTTCTTGTATTAGAGGCAACATTGGATACATGCAAATGACCTTTTAAGGACATCAGGTGTTTCAGCTATATGGCAGTTCTGAATATCCATGACTTTTTTTCTTTTTAAGTCACACAGTAGAAAGTCTAGCCTTGCTAGACTTTTCTTTTGGTTCATACTTACAGGCCAGGAAGTAGAAAAAGAAAAGAAGACATCAGCTGAGGAGCCACAGTGCCATCATTATGCAGACTTTTGTGTTGGTCACTAATTGGGCACAGTGCACAATAATTTTGAAATAAGAGTTTGAATGGACTTGGTATTCATTTCCTAAACAATATGCCTCCCATTACTCATATTTAGCATAGTAATGCTAGTCTCCACTAGAGACACTACATATGAGTGTTTATGTAGAGTACAGGAGAAAGACTACTAGCCACTCCAGCCTATCCCAAATCTGATCTTCCAGAAACCCATGTCCATTAACAAATATAAAATGCTGATGGTGCACACATACCGACTCTGCGTAAGCAGATATAGGAGCAAAGATTAAGTCCTTAATTCTTCTGAGACATTCATGTTTGATTCTAATGTCTGAGTCAAACTTATTAAGTGTAATATTTTGCTTGGCTAGTTTGACCCCTTGATTTGGAAACATGGCCAAAATTACAATGTTAAAACTGATATCCTGCTGTACTACTCCTCTGTTGTGGTTACTGGCAAAAAAAATAAATAAATAAATAAATAAAAAACATGAAAGAAAAGAATATAAATTATTTATTCAGTCATTGGTTTATTTATTTTTTTATTTATTACTGAAGAAGATACAGGCATTTTTAATGACAAAAGTTGGCTTGCACTGCAGTTAATCTGTGGCAATAGTAGGCAAAGATGCGTGGACATTAATGTGAGAAATTAGACATCTGGCATACAGAAATAATCCACAAGTGTATTCAAAATGCAGTGTTGTGCAATGTCTGTTGGTGGCAAGTGCGTTTCTATCACAATCATTTTTTTTCATATTCCTGCCTACACATGGCATTAACTGTGCTATTCAATAAAACTAGGCACTGAACAGTACAATATATTCCAGAAGGAAGGTTTGTTGTCACTCTGTTAAAAAGGTGCAACTAGAATCAAGTTTGCATTCGAGTCTACTTTGTCTTAAATTTAATTGCACTACCCTCAATTACCACTGTCTGGTAGACTGCCATGATACACTAAAAGTACAGTTGTGTACACCTACCATAAATGTAGATGTTCGAGTGCATTCACTGTTGCAGTCATCACACTTGGATTATCCTCAATCGGCCCGAATACCAGAGGCTTAGTATTTCTACGTCAGTTGCTGTCGCTCCAGGACTGATGTCAGCTCGTCAGTGGTATAAAAACAGGCAGCCGATGCCATTACATCAGTTTTTCTTGCCCCAAATGTCAGAAGCCCCCAAATAGGGAGCTAGGTTATGGTGGAATAACACCACCAGTAGAAAGTAAATACTAAATAGCCCTGTAAAGACTGAGGAAGACAGAGAGAGAGATAAGGGGGGATGGAGGATGGGAAACGAGGACTGCAACAGTGAATACACTCGAACATCTACATTTATGATAAGTGTACACAACTGTACTATGTTCTTCATGTTTCACTGTTGCAGTCATCACACTTGGGTTGATTCCCAAAGCTGAAGAATGGGTGGAGGCAGTCAGGAAGAGTTGGGGCTGACTAGTATGCCCTGCAGGACTGTGGTTGCAAAGCTTGCCCTGGATTTGGAAAAGATAGGCAGGTGGTAATGCTTGGTGAAGGTATGAACAGAACTCCATGTTGTAGCTTCCAGGATGTCCCTGGTAGGGACCCTTCTGAGAAAGGCTGCAGAGGTGGAAGTTGCCTTAGTGGAATGTGTTCTGACCCCCCTGTGGGGGGGTTTCCCATGGTGTTTGTAACAGAAATGGATACAGTGTGCTATCCATTTGGAAATGGCTTGTTTTGATATGGCCTTGACCTCTGCCCCTGGTGCAAAGTTGACTAGTAACTGGTCAGATTTCCTAAAGGGCTTAGTCCTATCGAGGTAGATTCTGAGCTGTCTGTGCACATCTAAAGAGTGCAGGACCCTTCCCCCTTATTTTGAGGTTTAGGAAAAAAGGTTGGCAAATTAATGGATTGGTTGAGAGCCACACTGGACACCACTTTAGGCATGAAAGTAGGGTTAGTCCTGAGGGAGACCCTATCAGCATGAAAAATTATGAAGGGTTCCATAGCCATAAGTGCTTGTAGCTCAGACACTCTTCTAGCTGAAGTGATGGCCAGAAGCAAGGCTGTTTTCCAAAAGAGAAATTTTAACTCTGCTGAAGTTGCTGGCTCAAAAGGGGGGTAGCGCGAGCTTTTCCAACACAAAGTTAAGGTCCCAAGCAGGGATAGGGGCTCTTCTGGGTGGCCTTAAGTTGTTAGTCCCTCTAAGGAAAGTACAGTTGTGTACACTTACCAAAAATGTAGATGTTCGAGTGTATTCACTGTTGCAGTCATCACACTTGGGTTATCTGCCTGCAGGTAGCTCTCATTAGGCCTGAATACCAGAGTCTTGGGATTTCTGCATCGGATGCTGTTGCCTCTTCCATGACATCAGGACGTCAGGGGAATAAAACATGCAGTCGATGCCATTACATCAGTTTTTCTTGCCTCAGCTGTCAGGAGCCCCCAAAATAGGAAGTAATTACATGGTGTGGAACACCTCCAGTAAAAAGTAAATACCACTGCCATAAGATATGGCTAAAAAGAGGATAGGTAGAAAGTATACAAAAGTCAGGCAGCTGGAGGGAGGGTAATCAGGACTGCAACAGTGAATACACTCGAACATCTACATTTATGGTAAGTGTACACAACTGTACTATGTTCTTCGTGTTTCACTGTTCCAGTCATCACACTTGGGTTGATTCCCAAAGCTGAGGAAGAGTGGAGGCAGTCAAGAAGTATTAGGGCTGGCTAGCAGGCCTTGTAAGACTGGTGTAGCAAATCCAGCTCTGGATTTAGAAAAGATAGGTAAGTTGTAATGCTTGGTGAAGGTGTGTACTGAACTCCAGGTTACAGCGTCCAGGATGTCCCTGACTCCCCCGAGAAATGCTGTAGAGGTTGAGGTAGCCCCAGTGGAATGGGTTCTGATCCCCTGTGGGGTAGGTTTTCCATGGTGCTTGTAGCAGAAATGTATGCAGTGTGCTATTCATCTGGAGATGGTTTGCTTTGAAATGGCCTTGCCCTCTGCCCCTATAGCAAAGCTGACTGGCAGCTGATCAGATTTTCTGAAAGGTTTAGTCCTGTCAAGGTAGAACCTAAGCTGTCTATGCACGCCCAAGGAATGTAGGATCCTTTCCCCTTTATTCTGAGGATTAGGAAAAAAGGTTAGTAAATGGATGGATTGATTTAAAGCCACACTGGATACCACCTTGGGCATAAATGATGGGTTAGTCCTGAGGGAAACCCTGTCCGCATGGAAGATCATGAAGGGTTCCACAGCCATAAGGGCCTGTAAATCAGACACTCTTCTTGCAGAAGTGATGGCTAGACGTAAGGCTGATTTCCAAGACAGAAATTTTAACTCTGCTGTAGCCACAGGCACAAAAGGGGGAAGCGTGATCTTCTCTAGTACAAAGTTAAGGTCCCAGGCAGGAGTTGGAGCTCTCCTCAGGGGTCTTAAATTGTTAGCTCCTCTCAAGAATTGTTTGACCAAAGAATGAGAGAAGAGGGGTGGCTCAGTGTTGTAATGAGCTGAAATGGCATAGGCATGAATCTTAACTGATGAGAAGGATAGGCCCTTGTGGAGCAGCTTTGCTAGATAATCTAGGATTTGAGGTAAGGTGGGCACAGCTGTGTCCTTTCCCTGAGACTGGCTCCAAGAACAGTATCTTTTCCACTTTTCTGAATATGATTTCCTAGTACTAGGCTTTCTGGCCTCAAGGATGACATCCAGCACCTGTTTGCTGAGGGTTGCTGGTGACGTATTCAGGGAATAAGCCAGGCTGCTAGGTTCAGGGTTTGCAGATGAGGATGCAAAATCTGGCCCTCCTGCTGGGAGAGCAGACAGGGGGTCTGATGCAGGTGCCAGGGTGGCACTGTTGTCAGACTGCATAAAAATGGGTACTAGTGCTGGTGTGGCCAGTCTGGTGCAATAAGGATTGTCCTTGGCTTGTCCTGTTTGATCTTGAGGAGTACGTTCGAGAGGAGGGGCAGAGGGGGGAAGGCATAGATTGAGAGGTTTTCCCATGTAAAGGATAGGGCATCCACTTTCCAAGCTTGGCTGTGGGGAGTTCTGGTGTAAAATTTTCTCAATTGATGGTTTTGGGGGGAAGCGAAGAGGTCAGCCTTTGGTGTCCCCCACCTGTGGATTAGAAACTTGAATGAGTTGGGTTCCAGTTTCCACTCATGTGGGTCCATTAGATTTCTGCTTAAGTCATCTTCCAGTGAATTTTCTTTGTATGGCAGGAATTGAGCTTGCAGGTGCACTTGGTTGCTCAAGGCTGTGTTCCAGACAGCCATAGCTAACCTGCAGAGTGGGTAGGAATGAGTTCTCCCCTGCTTGTTTATATACCACATGACTGTGGTGTTGTCTGTCTTTATCAAGAGTTGTCCTGGAAGGATAAGGTATTTGAAGGCTGTCAGTGAATTCTGTACAACTAACATTTTTTTTTGATTGATATGCAAGTGCATTTGTCCTGGGCTCCATTTGCTTTGAATGCATTTGCCTGCCATGTGAGCCCCCCCATGCATAGTCTGATGTGTCTGTTGTCAGGGTTTGGGCAGCGAGGGGTTGAGTGAAAGGGAGTCCCTTGTTGTGGTTGCAGGCCTCTGCCCACCAAAGGAACTCTGTCCTTAGGCAAGGAGTGATAGGAATCACTGTTTCAAGTTCCTGAGAATGTTGACACCAGAGACTTTTTAAGTACCATTGAAGTTTACTCATAGGCAGTCTTGCATATGGAATTAGGAGAACACATGAGGCCATGGACCCTAGGGCTTGCAGTATTTTTCTTGCAAATAGCTGGGTTTGGGTGGCCAATAGTTTGAAGTAATTTGCCAAATAAACCTGCTTTTTCTGAGTGAGGAATGCCATCTGGGAAGTTGTGTTCAAGCTCGCGCCCAGGAATACAATTTTTTGGCTGGGTACCAGATGTGATTTCCTTTTGTTGATGGTATACCCCAGAGATGTTAGGAGTCTCTTTACAAATGTCAGGTGCTGAAGTAGCAGTTCCTGACTGTCCACCTGAATAAGGCAATCGTCCAAGTATGGGAAAATTTGAATGTTTCTCTGCCTGCAGTATGCAATGGCTGGAGCCAGGCACTTTGTGAATACCCTGGGTGCAGTAGATAAGCCAAAGGGAAGTGCAGAGAACTGACAGTGCATGGAGTCTGCCCTGAAATGAAGATATTTCCTGCAAGATTCCCTTATGGGGATGTGCAGATAAGCTTCTTTTAAGTCTAGGGTGACCGGCCAGGAGTCCTTGGCTAGCACAGGAAGCAGCTGTTGTAGTGTAAGCATTTTGAACTTTGGTACCACCAGGAAGGTGTTGAGAACTGACAGATCCAGGATTAGGGCGCCAAGAGTTCTCTTTTTCTGGGCACCAGACACAGTCAGGAGTAGAAACCCTGTCCCCTTTGCTCTGTTGGAACAGGCTGAATAGTCCTGATACTGAGATGAGAAAGTACTTGCTTTTGGGCCTCTGCCCACTGGTTTGGAAGAAGGTTTGGCAATCTGCTTGGGGTTGGCAGTGAGTGGAAGTGGAATCTGTATCCCTGGGATACAGTGTTTAAGACCCATCAGTCCTGGGTAATGTATTCCCATTTTTTTGCATGGAGGGTGAGTTTTCCTCCTAGGGGTGCAAGTACTTGGGCATGGCTGGGAAGGATGAAGGACTAGTCATTATGAACTTTTTCCATAAGGGGGTGGCTTACCACTCCCTGTTTTTGAGGTGGGAGCACTCCCTTATTTAGATCTGTGCATACCCTGAGACTGTAGTCTTTGTGGTCTGTTGCCCCTGGGTTTGGACTGAGAAGGCCTGGGAGGGACTGGAAAGGACCAGTTTTTTGAAGATCAATGTCTACTGAATATAAGTGGCTGTACCTGTAAGAAATCTTTAACAGTTTGCATAGATTTAGCTTTTTCCTCCATCTTTTTAAGACCTTTTTCTGCTTTTGTGACAAACAAACATTCTTGGTTTAATGGAGCATCTAGTAATTTTGCTTTGACATGGTCTGGCAAGATGTGTTCCTTCAGCCAAGCATGCCTTCTCAGAACAAACCCAGTGACAGCAGCCCTGTAATGCTTCTAAGGCATCAAAACCACACTGCAAAGTATGTTTACCAACTTGGTTTGCAGACTGCATTAACTCTTGTAAATCTTTATTTTCTGCACAGTCAGGAATAAGCAACATTTTTTGTTTAATTAGTTCAATAATATGCTGCTGGTACTTCAACATGTGAAACTGGCAATTTAAAGCCCTGCTGGCAAAAGTTGCAGAGGTATATACCTTCTTACCCCATCTGTCTAAAGCCCTAGAATTCCTGTCCGAAGGGGTAGGGTTTTTGGCTGTAGTAGCCTTAAAACCTTTAGGTCCCTGGGAAATGGTCTCTGGATCCACAGTAGGATTTTTAAAGAGAAATTTGTGAGTCAGGTACTCTACAGTACCTGTCAGGCTTTCTAGAAGCTGGAGGTAAAGTATCAGGGGTAAAACTTGATTCAATGAAGACATCATCTACAATATCCAGGACAGGGGATATAGCTAAATGCCTCTGCTGAGGCATGACTAAAAATTTCCTGAGTCTCTTTTTGCACATCGGAAATGCTCTCTTAGGGTATGCAAGGTTTCAGTGAAAGAAAAGTCCTCTGGAGGGGAGGCAGACGGAATGGAATACTCCGCATCTGAATCCTCATAGGTGGATAAGGGTATGTCCTGGTAATCAGAGGGGTCAGAGTCATCAGACTCATGGTCTGTAGAATCAGAAGGAAAATCAATTCTTTGTCTTTTAGAGGGGGAAGGCTGGCTTCCCCTAATTAAAGTAATAATCTTCAGCCATTCTAAGCATTTGTTTCTGAGGCATGGGAGCTTGAGAATGTGCATTGGTCATCGCATTCCTAGGCGTAATGCAAACTCTGGGCCTGAGAAATTTGGTAGTTTTAGTGAAAAATGAAATAGTCGGTTTAATACGAATATTGGAAGGTCTAAATACACACTCAGAAGCTGGTGCCTGCACAGCGGCTCTGGACCCATCCAAGGTAGAGACATCCACACCCACAGTCGAAGAAGCGTCTCTTGGCATACCAGACACCGAATGGGTTTCAGTAGAGGCCTGCGAATCTGTAGAAGCAGGTATCAGGGGCTGCAAAAGTGCCTCACTAAGTACCGGCGGACTGGTGACTAGCTTAACGGAAGTGTCCTCGTCAGTTTTGGACCTATGCGGTCTGTCTCAGTCTTTATCCTTACATTTTTCCAGAAGATTGGTAGTTGGATGGCTTAACGAAGCCATTTCGGAATGTGGAGAACAAGAGCAAAAGAATTTTGTGACAAAGATAGCCCGACGACAAATAGTTCGGGTGTTGAACAAGGCACAAAACCGACAGTGAGGAACATTGTGGTCTAGGCCTAAACAGGTGACACAGTAAGAATGAAAATCTCTGTGAGGTATTTGCTTTCCACAGGCAAGACAATTGTTAACTTTTTCTGACATCGGTTAGAACAAGAAAAAAGGATCCCCAATGGAGTACTTAGCTTTAGAAGACTTCAGGTTTGAAAATTGAAAAATGAAAATTTCAGGTAGCGGCCAACCAGCACTTGCGAACTATTTCGGCTTCAGACTCCCGCATGGCAAGAAAAGCTGATGTAATGGCATCGGCTGCATGTTTTATACCCCTAATGACCTAACGTCATGGAAGAGGCGACAGCATCCGACGCAGAAAACCCAAGATTCTGGTATTCGGGCCGACTGAAGGCTACCTGCAGGCAGATAATCCAAGTGTGATGACTGCAACAGTGAAACACGAAGAACATCTGCTTGATGAGTAGGTGTGAAAAGACAGGTGGCTCTGTGCTGTAATGAGCAGAGATGGCAGAGGCATGGATTTTAATAGAAGAGAAGGATAGGCCTCTGTGAAGTAGGTCTGCTAGGTAATCCAGGATGAGAGGTAAGAAGGGCTGTGCTGGTTCAGCTCCTTTAGCCTGGATCCAGGAACAATAACTTTTCCACTTGTCAGCATAGGATTTTCTAGTGCTGGGTCATCTGGCTTCACGTATAACATCCAGGACCTGCTTGCTTAGGATGGCCACTGGAGGAGAGGTCAAGGAATAAGCCAGGCTGCCAGGTTCAGGGTCTGCAATTGTGGATGCAAGAATTCTCCCTCCAGCTGAGTCAGGAGAGTTGGAATCTGAGGGAGGTGACATGGAGGCAACGGTTACAGACTGCGCAGTAGTGGGTACCAGTGTTGGCATGGCCAGTCTGGGGCAATCAGGATTTCCTTTGGTCTTTCCTCCCTTATTTTGAGTAATACCCCTGTAAGAAGAGGTAGTGGGGGAAATGCATAGATCGAGAGATTTACTCATTGGAAGGATAGGGCTTCCACTTTCCAGGCCTTGCTGTGAGGTTCCCTGGTGCAGAATTTGCTGAGCTGGTGGTTGTTGTGGGAGGCAAATAGGTCCGCGTTAGGGGTACCCCATTTCTGGGTTATGAGGCTGAAGGAGTTGTGGTTTAATTGCCACTTGTGTGGGTCTAGAAGATTTCTGCATAAGTTGCCTGCCAGAGAGTTTTAGTTGCCTGGCAGGAATTGTGCTAGCAGGTGAATATGCATGTCTGAGGCTCAGGGCCGGCCTTTATGAAATATGGCGCCAGGGCGGTGTAGTGCTAGGCGCTTAAGCTCCACCACCCACACCAAAGAAACACTCCTATTTGAGCCACACTGACAGACAGTTGAAGCCCCAGCCAGCCACTACATTATTTCCTTCAATTATTTGAATGCATGAAAATATGTAAACAGTTTATCATCATATAAGAAGAAAAAAAAGTTATGTGTTTAAGTTAAATGAAGGCAAGTGAAAGGTGGATTTCAGTCCAAAGATGCAGGTAGGGACACACACTACCCTCACTGATATTTAAATGATGGCCCTCTGGTTGGCTTTTTTATCTGGCTGGGGGGATACAGCAGGAAAACACAAACAACAAGAGAAATTAGGAAAGTTTGAATATATTGACAGACACAAGTTAAACACTAAGAAAAAAATGTACTGTAAAATGTCAACATACATAATAAGATGGTTGGTCCAGCACTGGGCTGAAGCAGTGTTGGTATAAAAGGGGGCTTGGTTGGGTCACATGACCAGCGGGCATAAAATGGGCAGCTCCAGCTAGACGCAACACTACCAAACTACCACACCTAAGCAGACTTACTTTAGTTTGGTCTGTGTCTATATGTATGACTGTGTATGACTAATGGTGACTGGGTAACAAGGTATAAACTAAGTAAAAAAGGAAATTTTAAATATATAAATTATTAAATGGAAATGGATATAATTTTATGCTTAAAATGGATATGCATACATGTATATAAGAAGATGCATAATTTGCAACATACTAACATATACATATGTACAAAGAGGTTAACACATAACATACCATGTAGAGGTTAACTTATAGCTCATATATGAATGTTAGTGTTAATTTATATGTTAAATGTTATGAGTGAACTGGAATTTTAATGTATCTGTTAAATGAGTAAGTGGGTTGTGGGAGTATAGATGCACTGCAAGCTAACACTAAGAAGAGAGGCTGTAAATTAAGTAAAATATGATGTATGTGCATTGTAGGCAGAGGTTTTATTTTGGATTTTTAGTCAAGGAGTTGTTTTGGTCAGGTTCAAAGGTTATGGAGAGGTTTTTTAGATCGATTTTTGTGTAAAAAGGAGTTGTTAAAAGCAAATTAGATATTTTAAAAATGTATAATTTTAAATGTTTTTAAAAGTAAATATTTTAAGTGATATATATTAAAATTCCAGTTAGTTACAACCAGTAAATAAAATATAATCATCTCAAAAAATAAATATTACAAACAAAAAGAAACACAGTAATGGAAACAACAAAGAAAGCAGGTTTGGAAACCAAGGCAGGTTTTGGCATGAGAGATCTTACAGGGTTTTTGATAGTTTGAAAATACTTCAGTTCAGTCAGTTGGGTGGACGAGTACAGACACATGAGCCTAAGTACAGAAGTCAGGTGAAATATCCAGCATTCCAGAATATTAATAATACTATTCAGGAGAAAAGACTGTTTCAGCTCATATTATTCAGGAGAATCAGAATATAAAGAAAAAAAGAACTATTATATATTTTTGCACTGTATACAGCATTCCAGAACCAGAAAAAAAAAAAAAATTCTAAGGACCATTATAGCACTGTTAGCACTGTTACATGTGAAGTATGTTATAACATGTGTATAATCTGTATATAATAAAGCATTCTTAACATGTACAGACAATGTTACAGAATTCATTTTGAAAAGTACAAAGAAACTTGGCCCATATAAAAAGTCTACCTGTTCAGCAGCTCAGATAAAAAAACAGATAAAACAGTGTTCTTCCTCATTCCTTCTCATTCAAATTTCCAGTCATATTATTACAGTCATATTGAAGTTTTGGGGTTTTATGGATAGGGTTGTATTTTAGGGCTGGCACAGTGCATTTGGAGCAGTGTTGTAAAGTGTTGCCCAATGTAAACATTAAAAGTTCAAATTCAAAAAAAAAATTACAAAAACAAAACAAATATGCATGTTTAAGTCTTTTGTAATGTGAATTTGTCTTTTGAATTCCTTTGCCAAAGAATCCCAAGGAAAAATATGCCTCAGTGAGGACAATTTAGTATGTTGCCAATTATCCCATACAATTGTCACTGGATGAGGGGATGGTGTGACTATAAAAAAACTGGGAAAATTCCAATGTGACCCAACAACATGCATTTTCAAACCACCCACCGCAGTAGAGTAGACATTATCAAACCCTGCTGTAAGGCAGCTGTGAGGGCAGATACTTTTTAACGCACTAAGGGCACATGCTCACAAAAACAAAGACAAAAAACAAATTCATATTTAGCTATGATTAAATAGATGTTCCATTTTGTACTTATTTTCACTATATCAATATCTAAAAAGCTATAAAAGACAAACAAGACAATAACATATTAAACAATAAAGCAAACTGGCATCCCATATTTTCACACATTTTCATCAATGTAAATACCCCTAAAAATAAAATATTTATAACAAAATACTGAAACACTAAATAAAAGTAAAAAGCACTAAGCATAACTTATTATACTTTATATTCTTCAAAAAATATAAGTATATACACACTCATTATCCTTTTAGTAACTAAAAAAAACAAACTATGAAAAAGGTGAGTTCAGTAAATTTTGTCTTTCATACACCTACAGAAAAAAAATAGATGCTTGACTTTGAAACAGGTGTTACTGTATAAATATATGCAAGCCAAAATTGAAACTTGCCACAAATATACATGTCTACCTATACAAATCCACGTCAATTCCCCAAATGACCAAAATATACAAATACTAAACTTCACTGCAGTCTCTCAGACAGTAACACCAGTTATGGTTGCAACTAGTACAAAAACAACAATCATTAGGTTGTCCACACGGAAATGCATCCAAATGCATGCATGCAAAAATCTACAGCAACAGAAGCATTACAGCAGGTTTCTCTGCTGGAACAACTAGAAAACAGAGAAAAATGGGAAAAGAAACAGAAGTTAATGCAAGCAGTACACATGTTTAACACTCCAGCCGTAAGACTTTTTCATTATATAAACTGTGTAGCTGAAATGCTTGATGTCCTTCAAGGCATCACATTCCATGCTTCCATATTCCAGAGGATGAAGGAGATTAAAAGTATGTGTGTATATATATATATATATATACACACACACACACACACACACACACACACACACACACACACACACACACACACACAAACATACACAGACACACATTTTATATTTTTATATATATATATTATATATATATATATATATATATATATATATATATATATATATATATATATATATACACACATACACATATTATATATGTGTGTATACAACATACACAGACACACACACACACCACACACACACACACACACACACAAAGAGTCCAGGTTCAAAGAAGAGAAATGATCAGAAAGTACCAAGTTCAGAAAATGAACACAGGTGTAAACAAGCACACATTTATCACTCTTAGATAAGTAGCGTAGCCAACTCTTTCTTTAAGAGCAGCTCTTAAATACATATGCTCTGTGACACACTTACACACTTTAAAGATTTTTTTTTTTAAATTAACATAGAATAACCGCACAACCAGAAATTCAGTGATAGTGATAAGTACACCAAGCAAAAAAAAATCAAAGCAAAATCTTTTTTTAAGAAGATATAATTTGAAATGTATTACTGCAGCATTGCATGCAAATCAAAAAAAAGAAAAAAACTGAACAAGTAGAAACGATCATATCATAGTCATATATCAAATACACATTAAGCTTGTTTAGTTTATTTTATTTTATTTATATTCTATTTTAGCATTTATAAGTAACTGGCATTAATAAATGAGAAAAATAATATCTAAATTGATATATCCATATACTTGATAAATGATCATGCAAGATGGTGGAATGAAAGGAAAAAGCTTCCGCTTTCTTGGATAATATATAAACTTAAGTGGAACAAGAAACTTGCAGTTGTTCAGAAGCTGCAGTAAGAGGGTGGATAGATAGGATAATTATGCCCAGTGTGTGTGTTGTGTGTCATGTTATGTGACTACCCTACCCATTATAATCTCGGTCTGAATTGAATTTCACACTCTGTCTTTAAGAATCAAGAATCAAAGTATGGTTTCTAAGCAAACAAGGTTTAAATTGCTCACATGCTTGCTGCTGCTGCGTGGGCAGAAGTGCAATGCAATCCAAAAGCGGCAAGGTTGAGAGAAGGAGAAGAGAGAAGGGTAAGAAAGAAGGTTTTAAAAACTTTGTCTTTCTAGTAGTGTCGTGGTATAAAAAATAGATCGAAAAAAAAAAAAATAAAATTTAAATAAATCAATAGAAAGGCGCCTCTTACCGTTTATGGCGCCATAGCCTGTGGGGCCCTAAGCGGTTGCCTGGTCCAGCTGAGGCTGTGTTCCAAAGGGTCATGGCTAGCCTGCAGAGTGGGTTCCCCCCTGCTTATTGATGTACCACAACACTGTGGTGTTATCTGTTTTGATTAGTAGAGGCCCCGGAGAGAGTAGTGGTCTGAAAGCTGTCAGTGCATGCTGAACAGCTAGCATCTTTTTTTGGATGATGTACAGATGAATTTGATTTGGGTTCCAGTGGCCCTGAATGCACCTGCCGTCCAGGTGTGCACCCCAGTTACAGTCTGATGCGTCTGTGGTTAGGGTCTGGGCAGTGTGGGGTTCTGAAAAGGGAAGTCCCTTGTTGTGATTGCATGATGCTGCCCACTAAAGAAATTATTTCCTTAGACAAGGTATCATAGGTATAACAGAATCCAGGTCCTGAGAATGTTGACACCAAAGGTTCTTTAAGTACCACTGAAGTTTCCTCATATGCGGCCTGGCATATGGAATTAGTAGAATGCAGGAGGCCATGAACCTTAGAGCTAGCAGGATTTTCCTTGCAGATAACTGGGTTTTGGTTGCCAGTTGAGAGAAGTAGCCTGTCAGATAGGCTTGTTTTTCTGGAGTAAGGAATGCCATCTGAGATGTTGTGTCCAGGCTTGCTCCCAGGAATACAATTTTCTGACTGGAGACTAGTATGGATTTATTTTTCTTTATAGTGTACCCTAGTGAGGTCAGTAGGTCCTTTACAAAAGTCAGGTGCTGCAACAGCTTTTCCTGACTGTCTGCCTGAATCAGGCAGTCATCCAAGCACGGGTAAATTTGAATATTTCTTTGTCTGCAAAAAGCAATGGCTGTAGCCAGGCATTTTGTGAAAACTCTGGGAGCAGTGGATAAGCCAAAGGGAAGTGCAGAGAATTGATAATGCAGAGATCCTGCCCTGAAATATAGATATTACCTGCAAAAGTCTCTGACTGGGATGTGCAGACAGTCCTCTTTCAGGTCTAGGGTGGCTAACCAGGCTTCTTTGGTCAGCATAGGAAGAAGCTGCTGGAGGGTGAGAATTTTGAATTTTGGTACCACCAGGAAGGTGTTTAGAATGGCTAGATCTAAGATTGGGCACCAGGTGCTCTCTTTTCTGGGTACCAGGAAAAGTCTGGAATAGAAACCTTGGCGTATATGGTCTGCAGGAACAGGCTGAATTGCCCTCATGGAGAGCAGGGAATGAACTTGGTTTTGTGCCTCTACCCACTAGTTTGGAGGAAGATCTGGAAATCCTTTAGGAGTTGGCAGTGTGTGGAAATAAAATTTGTACTCCTGGGACACTATGTTGAGGACCCATCGATCGTTGGTGATGGAAGCCCAGTTTTTTTGCATGGGAGGCAAGTTTTCTTCCTAGGGGTACAATCAGGTGGGCAGAGATAAGAGGTGGATTGGAAAAGTCATTGTGAATTCTTTCCATAAGGGGGTGGCTTAGCACTCCCTGTTTTAGAAGTGGAGGTACTCCATTGCTTAGATCTGTGCATTCCATGGGACTGCTGTCCGGGGGGTCTGCTTCCCCTAGGTCTAGTCTAAGGCGGCCTTGAGGGGGCTTGAAGGGACCGATGTTTTGAGGGGTAATGCCTACTGAATCTCGGAGGCTGGACTTGCAAAAAGTCTTTAACTGTCTGCATAGACTTAGCTTTTTCTTCCATTTTTTAAAAAAACTTCCTCTGCTTTGGCGCCAAACAGATTGTCTTTGTTCAGTGGTGCGTCCAATAGTTTTGATTTGGCATGGTCTGGCAAGGTCTGTTCCTTAAGCCAAGCATGCCTTCTAATTACAGAACCTGTGACTGCTGTCCTGCAGGATGCTTCTAGGGCGTCAAACCCACATTGCAGGGTATGCTTAGAAACTTGGCTTGTAGAATGCATAAGCTCCTGTAATTCTTCATTTTCAGCACAGTCTGGGAAGGTAGATCATTTTTGTTAATAAGTTCCATTGTATGTTGCTGGTATTTCAGCATGTGGAACTGACAATTTAATGCTCTAATGGCAAGAGTTGCAGAGGTGTATACTTTTTACCCCATCTATCTAAAGCTCAGGAATCCCTGTCTGAAGGGATGGGATTCTTAGCTGTGGTTGCTTTTATTCCTTTAGGTCCTTGGGAGATGACCTCTGGATCAGCAGTAGGATTTTTGAAAAGAAATTTGTGTGAGTCAGGGATTTTGTAATACTTGTCAGGTTTCCTGGGAGCAGGAGGTAGAGTATCAGGAGTTAGACTGGATTCCATAAAGACATCATCCACAACATCCAGGACAGGAGGAATAGCTAAGGGTCTGTGCTGTGGTAATTTTAAAAATTCTCTGGAGGAGAGGCAGAAGGAATGGATTCCTCTGAATCTGAATCCTCATAAGCAAATAAGGGCATGTCTTCATAATCAGAAACCTCACAGTCGGACTCTTGGTCGGATAAAGCTGCTGGGGACAAGTCTCTTTTTCTTTTAGCATGGGTAGGCTGACTTCCCCTAATCAGCATGATAAGGTCATCCGCCATTTTAAGCATTTGAGATTGAGGCATGGAAGCAGGCGCTTGAGTGTGGGTCATTGGTTTTTTAGGCGTAGTTCGTACCCTGGGCCTTAGAAACTTGGTAGTTTTAGAAAAAACTGAAGACACGAAAGAAATTGTCAGTTTGTGTCGAATACCGATAGTGCAAAGAACTTCCTTGGTAGCCAGTGCCTGCACAGTGGCTCCGGACCCATCCAAGGAAGAGACATCCGCAGGTTCTGTAGTCAAAGAAGAGTGTAGCGGCATACCGGACTCCGAACAGGTCTCTGTAGCGGCCTGTGAATCCATAGAAGCGGGCATCAGGGGCTGCGCAAGTGCCTCACTGGGTACCGGCGAACTGGCGACTAGCTTAACGGAAGCGTCGTCAGCAGTTTTGGACCTGTGCGGTCTGTCTCTGTCTTTATCCTTATGTTTTTCGGAAGATCTGTAGTCGGATGGCTTACCAAAGCCATTTCGGAATATGAAGATCGAGAGCAAAAGCATTTAGCTATGATAAGGGCCCGACAAAGTATAGTTCTGGCTTTGAACAAAACACAAAACTGACAGCGAGGGACATCATGGTCTGGGCCTAAACAAGTGAAGCAGTAAGAATGAAAATCTTGGTGTGGTATTTGCTTTCCACAGGTGAGACAATTGTTAACTTTTTCTGACATCGGTTAGAGCAAGACAAAAGGATCCCCAACAGGGTACTTAGCTTTAGAAGACTTCAACTTCAAATTCGGAAATGAAAACTCAGGTACTGGCCGACTGGCACTCATGCAAACTGTTTCTGCTTCGGGCTCCTCAGCAAGAAAGACTGATGTAATGGCGTCAGCTGCCTATTTTTATACCACTGATGACCTGACGTCAGTCCTGGAGCGACAGCAACCAACGCAGAAATACTAAGCCTCTGGTATTCGGGCCGACTGAGGGCTACCCCTGGCAGAATAACCCAAGTGTGATGACTGCAACAGTGAAACACGAAGAACATCATTTAAATCCCAAGAGAGATAATTTCTTGGCAAAAGGTCTGCAAACATTGCATCCCTGATCGGGAAGCTCTGCCTCATTATTGTCAGTCATTAAAAATGCCACCTCTAGGGTTGCATGGACTCAGAGGAAATAGAAAATAGGTATTCCCATTCCTTCTAACTTGGCACAGACTTAGAAACAATTTTTATATCTATATCTATCTATAGCTATAACTATACATACATATATACAGATAGATATAGACATACAGTGGATATAAAAAGTTTACACACTCCTTTTAAAATGCCAGGTTTTTGTGATATAAAAAAATGACACCAAAATAAATCATTTCAAAACTTTTCCCACCTTTAATGTGACCTATAACCTGCATAATTCAATTGAAAAACAAAGAAATCTGTTAGGGGAAAATATAAAAAATAAAAAGCGTATAATAAGCTGGTTGCATAAGTGTGCACACCCTTAAACTAATACTTTGTCGAACCACCTTTTGATTTAATTACAACATTCAGTCTTCTTGGGTATACACCTGCCATCAATTAAAGAGACTCTGATTAACCCCAAATAAAGTTCAGCTGTCCTAGTAGAATCTTCCTGACATTTACTCAGTTGTCTGCTACAGCAAAATCCATGGTTTACAGAGAACTTACAAAGCATCAAAGGGATCTCATTGTTGAAAGGTATCAGTCAGGAGAAGGGTACAAAAACATTTCCAAAGCATTGGATATACAATGGAACACAGTGAAGACAGTCATCAAAAAATGGAGAAAATATGCAACAACAGTGATGTTACAAAGAACTGGACGGCCCTCTGAAATTGATGAAAAGACAAGACAAAAACTGGTCCGGGAGGCTGCCAAGAGACATATAGCAACACTGAAGGAGCTGCAGGAATTTCTGGAAAGTACTGGTTGTGTACTACATGTGATAACAATCTCCTGTATTTTCCATATGTCTGGGCTATGGGGTAGGGTTGCATGATGGAAGCCTTTTCTTACACAGAAAAACATCCAGGCCTGGCTAAAATTTGCAAAACAATACATCAAGTCTCCCAAAAGCTTTTGGGAAAATGTGTTATGGTCTGATGAGACAAAGGTTGAATTTTTTGGCAACAATTCCAAAAGGTAAGTTTGGTGCAAAAACAATAGTTCGCATCACCAAAAGAACACCATCCCCAAGGTGAGGCATGATGGTGGCAGTATCATGCTTTGTGGTTGCTTTTTTTCAGCTGGAACTGGGGCTTTAGTCAAAGTGGAGGGTATTATGAACAGTTCCAAATACCAGACACACTTGGCCCAAAACCTTCAGGCATCTGCTAGAAATATGAAGAGGAATTTCACCATTCAACACGACAATGACCCCAAGCATACATCCAAATCAACAAAAGAATGGCTTCACCAGAAGAAAATTAGAGTTTTGGAATGGCCCAGCCAGAGCCCAGACCTAAATCTAATAGAAAATATGTGGGGTGACCTGAAGAAGAGATGCCCTCACAAT
The DNA here is from genome assembly GCF_019279795.1 of Protopterus annectens. Lineage (NCBI taxonomy): Eukaryota > Metazoa > Chordata > Ceratodontiformes > Protopteridae > Protopterus > Protopterus annectens. The sequence continues at coordinate 581,364,725 of NC_056729.1, read as the reverse complement.
CTGACAGATTTGGAGCGCTTTTGCAAGGAAGAGTGGGCAAATATTGCCAAGTCAATATGTGCCATGCTGATAAACACCTACCCAAGAAGGCTGAATGTTGTAATTAAATCAAAAGGTGCTTCAACAAAGTATTAGTTTAAGGGTGTGCACACTTATGCAACCAGCTTATTGGGCGTTTTTTATTTTTTATATTTTTCCCCTAACAGATTTGCTTGTTTTTCAATTGAATTGTATAGTTTATAGGTCCCATTAAAGGTGAGAAATGTTTTGAAATGATTTATTGTGGTCTTATTTTTTATATCACAAAAACATAGCATTTTAACAGGGGTGTGTAAACGTTTTATATCCACTGTAGATATATGGATATTTCTATATCTATCTGTCTAGATATATGTCTATATCTATTTATCTCTATATATAATTATATGTACACAGACAACATGCACAGGCACCCCCACACACACACACACACACCTACACACACATACATACATACTGGGTGTTTGAGGCAGACACTTCAAATCAGAAGAAAAATCTTTAAAACTATATTTTTCTTCAGCTGTATAGTATGTGTTAAATGTGGTGGGACAGAGGGGCCAATATGCCATGGTTCAGTAGGTTGACTTCAATCACATTAACTAGATCCTTGTATTCTTCAGCACTACTACAGTTTTGCAAATACACAATCCACGGGATTCAGCAAGCTCTGCACGGAGTGCAGGAATAGTGCAAGAGCTGCTGCAGGCAATATGGACGATGAGTGATCCAGGAACGAGTTCCCGGGATGTGCTCGAGCACTCCTACACTATTCCTGCACAGACACCACTGGTATATGCTAATTACCCCATTTGCTGGTGAAAACCATGCAAATGAGGTGAATTAGCAATCCAGGAAGCAGGCAGGCATCTGTGCAGGAATAGTGTAACCTGCAGAAATGTATTCAGTTACTAACCGAATACATTTCTGCAAATTACAAAATGGAGGCAGGATAGCTCCAAAGAAAGCATGTATTCAATGTAGTAGGCATGCCAATGGCCAGATATATGGCCATTGGCATGGGAAATAGTTGCAAAATTATAAAAAATAACTTTTTTTTGGCCAATTTCAGACGTTTAATCGTAGGGCAGTGGTGCGCAAATAGGATCGGCCCGAAAATAAGAAAAAAGTTGAAAATAAGCTTTTAAACCCAAATCAGCATTTTGCCATGATAGTCAATGGCATGCATAAGACAACAATACCAGAGAATATTGGTTGCTAAGGGGGAAGGCTGAATGTGAGTGTGGTAACTATGAATTAGCATTCTGTTTTATGCAAATGAGGGGATTGATGCTGAATCACAGAAATCCTCTCAGTGTTAGCTTGCACCCAACTGTGTAGGTGCAGCAACATCATGGTATAAGTATTAGAGTAAATTACCTCATAAGGGGAGTGTCATGCATGTTGCAAGCTTGCTGGAGCTCTGTGGCCCATGTTTGCCCTTAGCTAAGCACAGCTAAGGAAGGGGGTGTGTCTGAGGCTGCCTAGCAGTGTTTACATTGCCTAACTGGGTGCGCGCACCACGCACCTAGTTTTAAACAAAAAAAAAAAAAAACACAGGAAATAGCAGCTCTGTTCACATCTGAGCACTGGGTTTGCGCGGTGCACCTCGGGGCTTAAACGGGAAGGCAATGGAAAGGGAAAACAGCAGTAGGAAGGCAATCAAGGAGAACTGGCATAGCTGGCAGGTGAAATGTATCAGAATCAGCCAATTACATAGGCAGCAGCTCAGCCCTGCACACTACTATAAACTATACAAACACCTTTCACTCTGGTTTTTCCCACAAACTCTACACCACCAGTGTACACAGATGGGGAAATTGTACCTGACAAAACTAACAAAATGTTAGGGGCTGCTGTTGCTCTCATACATCAATATGTGGAAGAGATTGATGGTGGTGAGGATGTGAATCCTGATGACCAACCCACAGTGAGGAGAAGGAGAAGAGTGTACAGATCCAGGGTAACCTACCAGGGGCTACATGAGCTGGAGATAGTGGAGCACTATAGGGTGGGCAGGGACATTCTACAACAAACTGTTGAGCTGTGCCGGCCACGCCTCACACACAGAACCAACAGAGGGGAGCTCATCCCAGTGGATACCAAGGTATGTGAAGGCTTAAGAATACTAGCCACAGGTACCTTCCAAAAGCCAACAGGGGATATCATGGGGATCTCACAGGCATCAGCATCCAGTGTACTCCACCAGTTCCTGGATGCCATGTCAGCACATGCTAGTGAGCACATATAGTTCCTTAATACCCGTGAGGCATTGACCAGCAATATGCATCTCTTCCACCAAACAGCAGAATACCCTGAGGTAGTGGGGGCTATAGACTGCATGCACATACACATCAAAGCACCACCCAGCGAGTGGGGTAGGGTCTCCATACACCGCAAGGGCTTCCCCTCCAGCAACTGCCAGGTCGTGTGCGATGCCCAGGGCATTATCTTGAATGTGTGTGCTGGCAGCCCTGGAAGCTATCACGACTCCCACATCTGGCATATGACACAGCTGTACCAGACATTTGCCAGTGGGGACATCCCATATGGCCACCTAGTGGGGGATGCTGGTTATGCAATGGAGCCGTGGCTGATGACACCCATCAGAAATGCACACACACACCTGAACAAGAATTCCATGATGAGGCACACTCACAAACCAGAATCATAATAGAGCATGTGTTTGGGATGCTCAAATCACGGTTCCGCTGCCTGGACATATCTAGTGCAGCCTTGCAGTACTCTCCGGCTACATGTACACAAATGTTCACTGTATGTGCCATCCTAAACAATATGGTCCTGTGGAAACAGCTGCAGCACGAACAGCATGGGGCAAGGCCATCACAGGCACAGAAGGACTCAGAGAAGGAACAACCTGAGCCTGCCCACATAGGCAGAAGGAGGCGTGCCCAGTATGCCCAGGCTTTGGCAAAGAGGAAACGCATAGCACATACACTGACACAGTAGGGACCCAGGGAATGACACCTCTCTCTGACTCGTACATACAGTAAAATGGATGCCAAACATGACACTACCTGTGCTTTACCATGTATAGGGAGTGTACTATGTGCATCTGACATAGTCAGCCCTCCAGCACCGTCCTCAATACTGGCACAGCCACAAGCTAAGTCACTCTTCCTCTCAATTGCTGAATGGAGTAGTATGTTCTGCTAGTTGTTTCTACGGTATGGATGTGAGCATGCAAGGGAATCGGGTTGGTGAATGGGATGGCAGCAGATAGTGGACACCTATATGGGGAGCATGAAATTCATAAAAAATACTGGTGTTAACAAAGTAGGCAGTACTAGACAAGGTGACAAATCCCACTGCAGTAAATGTGGTGACCCAAATGTGTGTCCATAGGACACACACATGCATATCAGTGAGGCTCACATACCCAACACCAGCCTCAACCAGCAGGACAGGTGTAGATGACCATAAAGAAAGGCTGTGCTAAGGCCTCTAATTGATATGGTGAACAGCCCTCCTCCAGACCTACACAGACAGACTACAACAGGTCTGGCAGTTGGATGCTAGTTCTGAAGGGTAAGATGTCTGAAACTGAAATGTAGGTAAATAAAACCTAAGATCTGTACTCGACTGATATGCCTCTAGTCGGCATGATAGGCCAGAATACAAAATGAAATGGAAGCCAACAGAGTACCTGAAATACCAGTACAGTCATAGCAAATGTTTAAAGTTGTCAGGTGTGACCCCCCCCCCCCACAATCCTATGTAGAAATGCAGTAACATGTATGCATGGGTTTAATAACAGTGCAGCACAGATCACCTGAGCTGGCCCAATTTACAGGATAGATTGTTGCATGTGTACAATATGCAGGGGTCCTTGTGTTAGGTTGTTATGTGTTCAATATTGTCTGGAAGAGGTCAGCATGTAAGCATGGAGGGTTGTGTCTTGGTTGCGTAAGGCCAGTACTGTTGATGACAGGGCCATGTTCTGACAACTGCAGTGCCAACCACGATGCATCTCAGCAATACCCATGTCAGCAGTCATCCATACTCAGTGTCCAGATGTCAATATCTGTCACCATCTGAAAGATGGACATGCCATGAATGTAGGCCCAAACATACACACAGTGCACAGGTGGAAGTACCCTAGACAGAGTACATAAAATGTAACTGTCAACTGCGCACACCTTTGGAACTGTACATACAGGTTAGCAGCGCATTAGCTGTCTGTATAGTATGGAATATTGATGTAGTCTGGCCATTCACTGGCAGACCACAAAAGGTACAGTTAAGAAGCAACGAGAGACTGCCTATGTCCATGCACAAGGCAGCATAAGGGGAATGTCCCAGGTATATCTGTGAGTCAGCTGCAAGAAGATTCCATATCACACATGCACTCAGCTCACCCCACCATCAGCCACAGGTTTATCACAGGTCATATCCCTGCTGTTGGGAATGTGTACAGTATGACCCCACTTCTGTATGGGAATACCCACAGAATGCAGCATGCTGAAGAGGTGTCCCATGCATGTGTGTCCCTAGCTGTAAGCAGCACCCTGCCGGCATCCAGATGAATGGATTAATATGGACAGGAACTATTGCCATTAACACCTTGCACAGTTAACCCTGTGACCCCAGGGAAATCCAGTGGCTCACAGCCTGGGAATGCAGGAGTGACAGAATGCACTGGCCTGCTACAGATGGCCTGCATCACTACCAAATGGCCTACAGTCCTCTGTCAAATGCCTGTGTTTCACCCGTACTGCCAATGTATGGTATCTCATTGGGTCCCAAATAGCAACAGAACACAAATGCAAGGCAATGTTTACAAATCCCAGTAGCATGACAACCATGTCCTACTGCATGAACTGTGGACCACTCCTAAATACTGCTGGAATGAAGGGACAACTATAGGGATACTTCTTAGATATTGCTCGCATAATGTTGGGGGGTGTAGAAGCATGAACGTCATGGAGTGTGTGAAGTCTGAAACTCTGATGTGTGCCCAAACTACCCCTGCCTCCAAACTCAGTAATGGGTGGCTACAAACCTGCTAATAAACCACAATGTGAAGGGGAATTCACCAGATATATGAGCCCTACCTTTGGGTAACCTGGGTGAATCTGTACAGCTGAGAGGTATGGCCACAGCAGGATATGGCCATTCTGTTACGTCGATATATGTACAAGCAGGGGATCCTCAGTCACCACAGTATCAAGGTGTTGGACCATTTACACAGACCCATCAGCAAGTGTCTGCATCTACTCCTCCAGAATGGCATGAGTGTGCAAGAATATGTATGCTGCAGACTACAATACTGGACAGAGCTTCATTCATCTTGTATATCCCAGGAAATAACTGTGAGCAAATAAGTATATCTGTCAGTAGTTGATGACATAATACATCACAGTGTACAACAGTACATACTTCTGAATATCTCTGCTAACACCAACCATGTAACACAAGCAGCACAGACACAATAGTTACAGTATCCCACTACCTGTCACCCATTGTGACTCCATATTGTCAACCTATCTACAGATATCCTGCAGAAACAGGTAGCTAGCTGTAGGTGTAGAACATCAAACACTGGACTGGAGTGCATACTACCTAAAATGGATTCACACACTCAGTACAGAAGGTCATACTGGGCATGCTCCTACACTTAGATAAATGAAGCCCATGTCTGACAACACAGTAAACTATACTTATCTGTCAGTGGCAGATATCTGTGCACACACACTACATTGTACACCATTCATGCTTTGCACACACATTGGACACACAGGAATACTCACACATATCCAAGGCCAACAGACTACAATATGGCAAACATACACACAGAGAGATGTGGGGAAGAGAGAGACAGACAGTGACAGAGAGATTTCCATCATGAGGCCTGTCCCACCCACCACACATTCAGTTGGCTAATATCACATGATGTGCTGATGTCAATCACTGTAGACATTGCCTTTGGTAGCCCTCATCCATACAGTGTCTGTGGTGCTTGTGATAACTGTGTAACATGATTGTACAAATCAGTATTCACCTAGCATTTGTATACCCAGTCCTGTCAATTGTAAAGTTGTGTGTGTGTTTCCAGAGGAATGGTTTATGGCCCATTCACACACACTGCACTTCCCATTGCCCATGTTATACTCCTGCTGATATCAGTTATCTTGAAATAATTCTCTGGCCAAATCTCAACCTTATAAGCTGTGTGGCGCTTGAGATACGTGTGTAATGCTGTAGTGTCGAAAACTAGTTAGTCATGAGTTCTAATCCCAGACATGGCAACTGTAACAGTCGCTACACCTCCCAATGCCCCACTTTAGCATGCCTGCTGATGTCAGTCACCTTGAAATAATCTTCTGGCCAAGTCTCAGCCTTATAAGCTGCATGGTGCTTGCGATATGTGTGTAATACTGTAGTACAGAGAACTAGTTAGGTAGGAGTTCTAATCACAGAAATGATAATTGTGAAACTGTGTGTATTTGTGTGAGAGAGTGTGTGTGTCTTTGATGATACCTAATTTTATGGACATTCACACTTACTACTCTCCCCTTACCCTTCCTTTAGCACTGCTGCTGATGTTAGTTCATAGGTTCATACATTCTTACTAGGCTATCTGCCCTAGGGCATTTATAAACCTAGCGCCAGAGTGTGTTTGGCTTTCGCCACCCATTTTAAATTAATTTTGCTATGCCCTTTTTCGAGGTTAGTATACTGTGCCTTTGTCTAACAGTGACACAGAAGTCACCTTCAAAGATACCCGTGGAGAACTGTTCAGCCTATAAGCTTGGTGGTGTTTGTGATAACTGTAATACTATAGTATAGCATACTAGTTAGGGAGGAGTTCTAATCCCAAAGATGGCAACTGTGAAACTGTGTGTGTTTGTGTGAGAGAGTGTGTGTGTCTTTGATGATACCTGATTTCATGGACATTGACACTTACTACTCTCCCCTTACCCCTCCTTTAGCACTGCTGCTGTTATTCACCTTCAAAGATACCTTGGCACAACTCTCCAACATGTAAGCTCCATGGTGCATGCCATAAATGTGGAACAATATAGTAGCAGTAACTACATAGGTATGGGTTTGAATCTCATCTGTGGCAAAGTGTTTGTGTACATATGTATGTCTATACCTCAAAGATTTTGCCCCCATTTAAACCCAGTACCCATCTCAGAGCCTGACTTTAGCAGTCCTGCAGATATCATCCACCATAGAAGTACCTGTTGGCAACCCTAAACCATGTAAGGTCAGTGGTGCATGTGGTAGATGTGTAACATAATGGTACATAAAGACTGTTAGATAGAGGTTTGAACCTCACCCCTGGCAAATGTAAATGTGTGTGTAGGATAAAATTATTTTTGGGATCTCTCACCCACTACATCACCCAATGCCAGTATTCACAAGGGCTGGTGATGTTCCTCACCTTAGAAGTACCTTGGGACAACATCCATCCTATAAGCTCCATGGCGTGTGCGATAAATGTGGTACACTATAGTAGCAATACATAGCTAAGTAGGGGTTTGAATCAGAGTACTGGCAAATGTGTGTGTGTGTGTGTGTGTGTGTGTGTGTGTGTGTGTGTGTGTGTTTGTCACCAGTATCCAGTGTGGAGGTTGCTGTGATTGTGTAATAGGATCCATTGTGTAGCGGGTTTTGCTAAATTATTATGTTGAGGACCTAGTATATTTCAATGTCCACCTTACAAGGACAACAGATGTCAAACAACGGAGAGGTTGGTGTAGACAATCCACAGCCCTACATGTGACATTATGGATTGGTGAACAATATAGGCAACCCTTCTATTACTCAGAGAACACTCTCCACCCACATCTCATACACAAACACACTTGGCTAGGCAACAACCACTACATTGGTAGTTCCCTGAATATTGCCTCACAGATAGTAACCATGGTGTGAATGCAGTGGACTATATTCCTGTTGACCACAACACTGCCAATGACATCAAAAAGTACTTTGATGTGTTACATCTCCTGACTGTGTGTTATCCAGCAAGTAAAAGGACATGATACCCTGTTCTATCCCCGCAGTAGGCAAATAAATGTGTACAGTGGCCTTTTTGCTATGTTCCCCGCTGGATGCCTGCAACAACTGCTGAGTCTGCAAATGTAACCCACAAAGAAATACCATGCTTTATACACATGTCCTGTATGGACAGACGCCACTAACTCCACTAATACCTGTATCATGCTGTCAATGTAGGTGCAAGCATGACCTCAGTTACATAGCCAGATCTCACCACATCAGGTCAGGAATGCTACATCATAGATAACAATATGTCCACACAACATGCCCCAGAGACCTCAAGTACACTTCCACACGTCAAAGAACATGTGTGTGGGACATGTGCACAACCCAGACACTGTCCATGTTATGGAATATAGATCACATACATGGGAAGCAGTCCACATCACTGGCCACCCACAATAGTAACCCAGATGAGTGGATGGTGAATACAATACCCACCTCTGGGGACCACTCCAGGGACTACACCCCTGAGCCACACTGGGGACTATTGTCATGTGGCCTGATGCCAAGGTATTCCCTTTGCCTAGCCTTGTACAGCCTTCAGGCTCATTCACCTACTACACACCTGTGAAGCAATGAACCTATGCATCTCAGTACTGGCAAGTATGTGTTTGTGTGTGTGTGTGCATGTGTGTGTGTGGAGATGAATGATTTTGAAGTCATTAACACTCATTACACCTCCCATTGCCCTACTTTAGCACACCTGCTGTCATTCACCTTGAAAGAAACCTTTGGTCATATTTCAGCCCTATAACCTCTGTGGTGCTTGCGATAACTGCGTAATACTTTAGTGTAGCAAGTTAGTTAGGTAGGAGTTCTAATCCTGAGCCTAGTAACTGGGATAATGTGTGTGCTTTTGTGAGAGAGAGTGTGTGTGTCTTTGTTGACACCTGATTTTGGGGACATTCACACTTCCCTTACCCCTCCTTTAGCACTGCTGCTTATGTCACTCACCTTCAAAGATACATTTGGACAGCTCTCCAACATGTAAGCTTTGTGACACGTGCAATACCTGCGTAACAAAACTCAGTACTGGTAAGTGTGTGTTGGTGTGTGTGCCATCAGTATTCTGTTGGGGTGATTGTGTAATGACAGGATCCAATACAGTGTAGATTTTGCTACATCATTATATTGAAGACTTATATGTCCCAATGTCCACATTACAAGGCCAACAGTTTTCAAACACTGTAGAGATTGTTGCAGACAATCCTCAGCCATAAATGTGTACAGCCATGTGCAATTACTATGTGACAGTAAGGATTAGTAAACAATATAGGCAACCGTTATAATACCCAGATACCCCTCTCCACCCACTGATCATACACAAACACACTTGGCTCTTACTCCCTTCCTGTCTTACTTTATCTCTGTCTGTCTGTCTCTCTCTCTCTCTCCCTCTCTGTTGGATGTGGAAAAGTACATCTGTTTTGCATAGGCAGCAGCTTGAGTTTTGTAGGTAATGCTCATGATCAGCTGATAGCCTATGTACGAATTGGAATCCCCCACTTGCTAATTGCATGTGGAACAGCTGTGGTATCAATCCTATAGCCAATTGCATGGAAACACACTCCTATAACTAAGCACTTCATGTGGGTGTTGGCCCTTTTCCTTCACTGTGAGCAGGACTTCATGTGGGTGTCTGACAAACAGCATCACAGAGGGTAGTTGTAAATACCTCTTACAACATACACTGTGGAGACAGGCCAACAAACAGGAGGGGGATGTTCCAGACATAGGGACAGAATGTAAGTTCTGCTGCTCTACATTTGAAGCAATGTTGGTTTGAAAGGGTTTGTGTGGATATGGCTGTTCCACATGATTTAAAGTCTTGTATGACAGTGTTATCTGGTTGAGGAAACTCTCACCTGTAGTGCTATCTGCAGACTGGCCAGAGTTTGGAGTCTTAGATGTGGTGTGTTACTCACACATTTACTATCTTTAGAAATGCAGTAGCATACTCTGATGATTGCAGTCAGTACATGGTGACATCCATGTGTGTTACTGACCTCATATCCCTTAGAAGAGATATGTCACAACAAACCCTGTTACACCAGGAATTTTCTCAGTTTATCATAGCAATATGTCAATGTTGACCTTGTGTTTGTGCCTCTGTCCCCCAAGTCTGTCACCCTTTGTCCATATGTCATGCAGTAAGAGGTGCATATGTACAGTATATCATTATTTACTGACATCATTCCTGATAACAAGCCAATGATATATCAGAATGCTAGACATGTTATGTATAGCAGGCCTTATATCTGAGGACAAAACCTGGACATTCTGTTGTAGTGTGTACAGTAGTGAGGTCTGTGTACTTATGGTGATTGTTGACAGAGTGTGTATTGTGAATATGTTACAAAGCCCCCCACCTACTTTGGTTTTATATTGTCCAGTTTGTTGTTTTATTGTTCACTAAAACCAAAGTAGGTGGGGGACTTTGCCCCCCACACCCTCCAGTGTGAGGGGCTGTGCCTCCCATACACCCCCTAACTATATATTCTAACTCCAGGATCGCACTACTGTGGGGAAAAGGACATATACCTTTTATTTGCCTTTTTACAATTGTCGGGCAAATGAACTGTCAGGCAATTGGGCTGCCTGAAATTTCTGTTAGGCAAATGAACTCTCAGGCAAATGAAGGTGACCGATATATATATATATATATATATATACCTCCATATACTTATGTGTAAACATGAGTGTTGTATATACCTTCCCAGAAGTAACACACCATATTTATCTGATATGTGTATATTTAGATATAAAAACATAACTGATTCACACTATTTTCACTTACAAGTACTAAACAATTGTCGTAGTCAAAGCAATTGTTTACTGCTATTCAGTATGTGTACTGAATGATATATTTGAAAAAACAACAAACATCTTTACATATGTGATGGCTTAGTGGTTAACTGTTGTGACTATAGTGTACAGGGTCCTGGGTTCAAGACCTGCAAGGGCTGTTTATTTTGTTGCTAGGCAGAACAAGAACTGTTGGATACAGAGTGGTTAAGGCAGTTTTGAGCAGCTTCAAGTGCATTTGCGCGGGTTTGTGTGACAGTAAGCCATGCTAACGTATGGTTAAACGAATAGGCACTTACAGCGTGTCAGCTTCCCTTACCAGTGCACAAATCTGCTTAGCATTTACATTTAAGCAATGCTTACACCTGATAAGCATAGATCAGCCCTGGTAAACACTGATCACATTCTAGTCTGATAAAATAGCAGGGTAATGACAACTTTAATAAGTGTACTGAATCCCATGTACATAACATGCTTCTATGTGGTGTCATTATAGTAGCAAGGGGTGTGAGTATACTGTATGGGACACATGTCTAGTACAACAATCTTTTCTCTTTGTATGTGTTTCATACATGGGTAGTATCCCAGGTTATATGCAGTCACTCTTGCATGTATTGCAGCATTATATTACTACTTTTAACAGTGCTTTTCCAAATAACAGTAGATTGAAGATTGTAGTACTGGAACCATACACCCCTGCATGCAAAGCTGGACTCTGAGTACTGACTATCGTGTTCTTGGTGTGTGAGCTGTATGTTATTAAGTATCTCCTACTGGATATTGATCTGATATGTGGATATTAGCTGTAGACTACTATGTGTTTAGGACATGTCATTGAGGGCTGCTGTCATGTAGTAATGGCATAACTATCAGTGTCAAATGTCTATCTGTCAAAATATTCATCCTAATGCATAACCTGTTGGCTAGCTGATTTCTGTCTGTCCTATGTACAGATGTGCAGATGTCAGGTATCCCTATTGGCTGCTTACAGGCAATCTATGATTGACTGACACTGACATGTCTGCCCAACTGTGTTATGAATGCCACAGCTAGGAAACCCCACCCTGTATGTACCACATGCCATGGATACCTCAACCAGACTACCACGGTCAACAGAACATGCTTAGGTACAGGTCTATAACCCAGACACTGGCCATGTTATGTAATATATGTTGCATACATGTTAATTGGAGCACCTCACTGGCCCTCTGCAAGAGAAAACCAGATGATTGGATGTTGAATTTAATTGTCACCCTGGGGATCACTCAAGTGGCAATGGTTGATAGATGGCCTGCTGACAAATGTCAGGTGGCATGATACCAGTGTACCCGCATGCCCTAGTCTTCTCATCTCTCCATGGACATTAGCCTGGTACACCCCTAGGAACACCTGCACCTATGGACCCCAGTACTGACAAATGTGTCAGTGTGCATTACTGTGAATAATAGTATCTGTGTGTTTGTAAACTTGTAGTTGACAATACCCTGAGGGCTTTCTCACCCACCACACCCCCATTGCCATACTTAGAAATAGCTGCTACTGTAACTGATTTTAAAATGTACCTTGTTACACTCTTCACCTTATGGGCTACCTGTAGCTTGCAGTACCAGCATAACACTGCTTTACAAAAGGGTAGATAGGCGTTGGTTACCCACTGAGTCCTGGCAAGTGTGTGTATGTGTGTGCGTGTGCATATTTGTAGGCGACAGCATTCTGAGGCCACATTCTCCAAATACAATAAACCTTGCCATACATTATAAAGTATAGTGATGTTGCTGACATTAGGAGATCCATGACAAACCATCACCCTACTATCCCTGTGGCATGTACAATAAATGCATATCCCTGTAGTAGCACTGATTAGATAGACAACAGGTTTTATTGCAGTCCTGGTTAATGTGTGACTGTGGGTATGTCAGAGCATTATCATGGGTTTTTGTGAATACAACATCCAATGTGGGGTGTGGGTGCTGGGTATACTGTCCTTACACCATGGTACCCCCAGTACATGTCCCGAGGTCCACTGTATGAGGACTGCTGTCACAATCAACCATACAGGTAACTGATTACACTATCCAGCCCAATGATGCATGTGCTGTGTGCAAATTCTCTGTAACAGAATGGACTCACTGACAAGGTAGTTAGCGCTGCTAAACCCAGGTCTGTCAGAAGTGTCTATGACTGTATGTGTTTTCCAATGTGTATATGACAGTATGTCATACTATGTATTGTTCATTAACACCCAGTACATCCCCCATTACCATACTGTACAAGGCCTGGTGGTGTTCTTCACTTACAGGAAATTCGGAACACACCTCACCCTAAAAGCTCTGTAGTGTGTGCAATGAAAGCCAAACACATTAGTAGAGATAAGTACCTAGGTAGGGGTACTACTCTCAGTGTTGCCAAGTAAGTGTGTGTGTATGTGAAGGGATCTACTTCAGTTTGCAAAAAAATATATGTCCCATGAGATCTTTTGTCCAAGAACTAACTGGCTAAAGGTAATATTTCAAAGCAATCATCTTGTGGAAACACATTCAAGCAAAACTAGTAGTGGATGTGTACATGCTCTCTTCCCCACCGTACAGCTGTACAGCAATAGAGGAGTTGGTATATAAACGTGGGTGTGGTTGTGGCCACAGCCACCCACATTGGCATTATTGTTGTGGGTATCCCCCCGCTTAGTGTGCTGTCATACTGTACAGTTTATGTTAACAGGTTAAGTTGTTGTTAATCACACTATGTGTGGTTCTACTCCACCCCACATCCTCCAAAGTGGGAGGCTGTGCCACCCACACCAGCACACCTATGTTTACCCACTCCAGGACTGCACTACATTGGGGAAGAGAACATATACCCTGCCAGTACCATTGTCAATGACATTAAACTGGTGAACTGATTATTTCCTGATGTGATGTTTTGGCAATTTGGTCTGGGTAGAATTACATAGGCCAAAATGAGTTCACTGCAAAATGAAGTACATCCATGTGAACAGTATTCTCTGTGTATTCCATCAACACCAAAGCGTGTGTGTGTGTTATTCATGGACATTTGGTGTGTGCCACACAGTACACTTAAAATTGGCCACTGTAGAAGAGCTACTGACATCACCCACCATGCACTCACCTGTATACACCCCTCAGATCTATCAACCATGTGGCACATCTAGTAACTGTTATACAGACCCATTACCTGTGTTCAGCTGTACCTGGGGTATGACACAGAATACATTATGGAGACCACAATCAGTCAGTGTTAATAACAGCTATAATGTATCATGGCTGCACAGCTACACACCCTGACGTGTAAGCATTAATCATTCCAGCTGAAAACACGTTCAACAGCATTACATTGCTAAACCTTAGGACATTCATCCTGTGCATCAGAACCATATCAGCATGTCCCTGCAGCAATGGTATGGATGACAGGGATGTGGCACAGGTATCATCATAAACACAGGGTGTTTTGTCAGGTTTGCCAGAAGCCTAGGTTAAGCCGTTTGGTTGACATCATGTGTGTGGGTTAGGGGGTTCTTTATTAAATGGGCTGTGCAGATGTGGTGTGTGTAGGTATGGAGGTGCCCTAGCTGTGTTAGTGAAGTGTATGTGTATGTATGCACACGTCTGCCATGTGGCTGCCCTATACAGGGGTTTGTTGGACAGCTGTAGACTGTACAAGGCTGGGTGTACAGTTCACTGTCTCCGGCCATGGACATGGGAACTGTGCCTGCCACGGGTTTCACGGGCACTGCCAGGCAAAAGCCCAGATATGTTACTCTCCCCTGATGACAACTGTCCACTGGATCTGTGTCCCTGTTGGGACTGTCCAGGACCACGTGCACATGGCCTGCTGCATTGTGGTGTGGAGAGCACCCACTGCAGTGCTTTTGATGGTACTGCCACTACATTAGCGGCAGTGAGTTCTTGCACGTCCACAGAGACCTCCACCTGTTGATGTTGCTGACCTACGTCCATGTTGTGACCACCCTACTCCCACCACATGCTCTACCACAGACACCACACCATTGAGGATTCCCACCATCTCACCCAACCGTCTATCCAGGACCTCTGCAAAATAACGGTGGGCACCTGCAAGATCACGGATGTTGTCAAGTACAGCAGAATGAGTAGCCCTCTGCAGCCTCAGACTCTGTCTGGTGTAACGTTCCATATGTACCTGTGCCTCTGTGACAGCCCAAAACATGCGTCTGGTGACACCTGCTGTGGCACTGCTATCAGGGGCATGATGGCCAGCAGCCCTCCTATGAGCACCTCTGTACATCTGCCTGTGTGGTACCTCGCCTGGCATCCGGCTATGGCTGCTGTGTACAGACACACTTGCCATAGTCCACACACTGTCCTGTCCCATGCCACCAACTGCCAAATGTCCCTCAACTATGTCCACTGGTGATGGGGTATGTATGGGCATTGAGACTGTGTGCAGGGTTGGGGTGGATAAAAGTGGGATGTCAACCGATGGCACAGCTTCAGCCCCTGACAACACTGTCTGTGCCTCACCATGCCTATCATCATTGTCAGAGTCTGTATGGACACTAGCATCAGTTTGCCTACAGGAGGGACCCTGACCCACCTCACCACCTGTAAGGGGCAAACAAAAAATTTAATTTAAGACCTGTACATTATGGTTTACCTCTACACACACACACACACACACACACACACACACACACACACACACACACACACACACACACACACACACACACTCTTACAGGTGAGGTGGCACAAAGATATTACACAGACCTCTCATTACCCAACAGTCAACATGCATGATACATGCCACTCAACAGCATGCACTGCAGCCATACTCAATCCTTGTTGCCAACATTATACATCTCTGTGATGCATGAGTAGTGTTAATAGGTGATGCCCTTTCCCCTGGAACACACTGCACCCATGTACACAGTATTGCTGTGCACCTGTACAGCACACTGGCATGTACTGTGCACCATACCTCACGAGTGTACACACCATTGCTGAATGTGTGTATGTGTGGCAGTTATGTTTTCTCTGTTGTTCACAGCCCCTATGTGTTTGTCTGACATGTACCTGGGATGATATGAGGACTGATGTCAATAGTTAATGCCTCACCTCTGATTTGCAGATCTCATCATCAGCAGTGCATGTATGAGCAATAAAATCCGATTACACTGACAACCTTCAAAGTTTAATGTGGATATGAGGAGTGTACACACCCTTGTTGACATGCCAGCCTCTTCCATGGTATGCAATGGGGCCACAATACTGCATATATTAACATTACACCCACCCAATATGTGACATATGACCTGTGCAATCCAATGCAGTATCAAGCAAATGTTAGTCATGCAGATGCTGAATGAGATACATACAATATGTGGGTTGCATAAGTGTGCACACCCTTAACACAATGGTTTGTTGCAGCACCTGTTAAGTGAACTACAGCAGTCACTGTTCCTGGAAGGGGTATACTAGCATGGCCCATCTTCACTTGCCATTATTTGATCACTCCGCCCTGCAAATATCCCCCAACTCTGCCGGATTGCAAGGTCAGCTCATGTGCACAGCCCTTGGAGGTCACACAGTGGCTTCACTATTGCTGTGGAGTCAGGGTTATGTCTGACACAATTCATGACCTTTCCTGTGTTCAGATACAGCCATTCTTAGTGACCTTTGGATGTATGCTTCAGTTCACTGTTGTGCTTCAGAATGACACCCCTCCCCATCTCAGTCTTATTGCAGATCCTTGACAGCTATGGGCCACACATGAGTGTTATTTTGCAATGTTCTAAATTCTGAATGCCATGTCTACCAGCCTAGTTCCTGCTAATGAACAGCAAACCTAAAGGTGTACACTGGCACCAGCAAGGTAAAAATGGGGATGGTGGCCCTGAGGTGGAGTGAGGTGTTGCTTGTGCACCACATGTATCTTTATGAATACTATCTGTAGGTTTCAGCCTTGGTCTCATGACACCATTACACATTGCAACACATGCCTTTGAGAAACTTAATGTTATGCATATGATATCTGTAGAGAGCCCTGGATGATGTTGCCTGTGGAACAACTCTTACGTCAGATTACCCTAACCCACAGGCCAAACTTATGCAGATTCCAGGCAATTGTCGACACAGGTACTGCACAGGCAGTACTTGCTAGATATTCCTGCAAGTCTCTCAGTGTTGCTGCATGTTTCTGGGGAGCCTCTGTGACCAGTTTGCAACATGTATTCTCATCTGTTTTGGATGGGCATCTGTTTATTTTCTACATTAATGTTGTCCCATACTTCATATACACATACATGACTGTCTGCACTGTTTGCCATGGTATATGCAATGGTGAGGTAAGGCTACTTTTCCCACTCCTGAGTGCTACCTTTCGGATATGGGATCCATTTCATGGTTTGTAGGATGTGTGCAAGCCATGGCTGCCTCTGTTTCAGTTGAGTGGGCAAATGTCATGGGCATACTTCTTGGACAGCAGACCATTACTTGGTGTAACATTGAGGCCCTGTACTTGATGAAAGGTCTGTACTCAAGAAGAGTGAATGCTGTCAGTACCTCACAAGCTGCTTCCACAATATGTTATTCGGAGTGTGTGCACACATATGCTTCCAATATATGTTAAGGTATGTATTCCCCATATTTGTTGTCCTAACATAGGTTTCCATAATACACATTCATTGCTCATGTTAGGATCACACTACAGGTTGTAAAAGGTGCAGGATGTGGTATTGTGATTTGCTGTTGTTCAGATCACGAACAGTTGCCATTGTAATAGTGGTGTATACACTGTTGTAGCCACAGTATAAGGGCAATGTTTCAGACATGTCCCTACTGTAGGCCATTTGTCCCACCATTACGTTCATCTCTGTCCACACATCTTGCACTGACAGGTTGTACTGCAGAACTCTTACATACCCTTCAGATATGCCACCATGGTGACCACTGTGATGCAGTGCAGTTAACAGCAACAATAAGTGAACATGTGCAGCGTGCATTATGGGTAGGTGTGTTACAGGTGTGTATGGCAGGTGTGTATGGCAAATAGCATGGCCATAACATGGCCGGTGTATTGGCAAACCTGAACAAAACAACTCCATACTCACCAGCTACAGGCTGCTCCCCCAGTTGTATACCAGAGAGACCTAAATAGCTGTGTGAGAGATGTAATGTCAGTAGCCACACCTGTGGCATTGGTACAGGATGGGAGCAGCATTTCAGCACATCAACAGTACAAACTCACAACACTAGAGATTATGTACATCTGTTCATTACTACACTGCAGTAACAGACTATCTTATCTGACATATGCATGTTGATACTTTACAGATGAAAATGGATAAGCAACTGTGGTCTACTAATGTGCCCTGGGGCCTTACCTGCACGTTCCTCATCCACTGTGTGGGTAGCACCCACCTCCACAATGCTGTCTTCAGCTTGCTGGCTTGGCTGGTGGGCGGGTACCCCAAGGATGGCAAGGAGCTCCTCAGCATGTGTCAGTGGGGGCATGACCCCCACCTGTGGCTAGCTAGTCCCTCCTAACTGCAGCGGCACGCTGACGAACGTGGTGGATCAGATCTGTGCAGCAATGCACACCTGCTCATAACTGCAGTTGTGCAGGCTGACACAGTTTACCCTGTGGACGAGCTCATTCGACAGTCGGTCCTCTCCTGCAGATTCTGGGCCCTGCGGCCAAACTGGATGGCATGACGGACTATGACGAACTGGATTATAGCATCATTTTCCAGGGGTGTGTATGCGGGCTGGCATTCCCGGTACATTGTACATGGAAGACATAAACAGGAAAAAAGGTCAGGGGACCTCATACAGTTATCCACATGCACATCAACAGTGGGTATTACTTGCAAATAACCCAAACTGTACCAAAACACTGTAAGCTATCATGGCTTGTACATCTTGCATTACACTCTTGGCCCTGACCTGTACAGTCCCCCAATGTTGGACACTTAATGGCATAATCCACTACACTCCATTCATTTCTGTGTACAGAGATGACAGTGGCCATCTTCCATTAGGATGGTGGCATGAGTGTGTCTGACTGTAGTGTGTGATGGGACTGTGAGCACATGCCTGTGTTAATGTAGGAAGCAAAATGTGATGTTCTCATGCCCCATGGAGACTTGCTGTTGCTGCCATCAGTCGCCATTATGTCCATGCTCACCACTGATGTGGGCAGGAGTGTTGGCGATGTGCATATCCCCCTGGGCTACTGTTGTGGTCAGGGTGCCACTGTTCCTGCCTATCCTGTTTGATGCAGGTTGCCTGTATCCATTGCAAATGTGTATGAGATGTGCTTTACTCCCAGTACAGGCTGACCTGTGTTACTCGCTCTGAGACTACATACATATGGGTAGACATGGTTCCAACTGGCCTTGGTGGTTTGCATATGTCTAACTTCTAGTCATAGCCAGCCTTATAGGAGGTCACTTGTGAACCTACAAGCTTGCCCAGATAGAGGTGCACTTGCTTCCAAGTTGTGGTCTACACCTATGTGTCCCTGTACAGCCACTATAGCAACCCATTATGTGCTTTGTGTGTTGGTGGTGTCCACCAAGGGGATTACTCTATCATTGGTTGAGGATAGTTATACAGGTAAGGTACTGCTGATTCCATATAGCTACAGTGGATATGAAGAGTACACACCCCTGTTACAATGCATGGTACTTGTGCAATTGGAACATGATCCCACAAAAGAACATGTCAACACAATCCCCACCTGTGATGTGTCCTATAGCCTGCACAGTTCAACAGGGAACATAACAACCTGTCCTGTGGAAACATATAGGTTTGAAGGTTCATAGGTGTGTACTAGGCTAATGGCCCTGAAGCCTAGCCCATGGGATAACCTTGGCATTGTGCCACCCGACCTTAGTTCCCAGTGCCTCTGTCAAGTAAAGCCACTGGAGTGATCCCTGTGGTGAATTTTCCATTTCCCATTCACTCATCAAGATTTCTCTTGAAGAGGGCCAGTGAGGTGCTCTGCTTGACATGTATGGGAGGTCTATACCATAGCGTGGGCAGTCTCTGGGTTATGAATCTGTCCCTCCAGTATATGGGAAGTAATACTCAGTACAGTAAGTCAGATGAATGTGTGCACACACCCTAACACTGGTATGTTGTGTAAACACCTGCTGAGATGATTACAGCATCCAGTTGTCTTGGTTTGTACTCTAACGTTATATCACATCTTCACTTGACAATGGCTGCTCACCTTCCATGAAACAGCTTTGTTTTTTTTTAAACAGAAGTTTACAGGTTATGAGTCACATTTGAGGTGAGAAATGTTTTGACATGACTTCCTGTGGTCTGACTGGCATACAGCACACAGACCTGGCATTCCAACAGGGGTGTGTACACTTTGATATCCAATGTAAATCGGTGTTGATAAAGCTGTTAGTGTAGGCATGGACAGTGGGTCATAACACAGTTGTAGACTTCTCTGATTACTATGTGATAGGCGTGTCTACTGTAATACCCATATCAATGTCATGGCAATGCAACAATGATTAGCAGTACACATTTTATTGTATGCAGTGACAGTGTGGGCATTGTCCCTTTACCTTTCCTGTAAGGAAGACATCCATCCTTTGTGGGCAGCAGTGTTACAGAGGGGAGGTAGCTATACCTCTTACAACAGGACTTGTACACACAGGCCAACTACATGTTTGTATAAGGTTCCAGACCTAGGGAGAGTATGTGAGTATTGCTGTTATATGCATTGAATACTGCTAGTTTTACAGGGTTTGTGTGTACAAGCTAGTTTTGCATGGAATGCAGTCTGTCTCCATAGCTCTCAACTGTGGGCCTATCCAAATGAAGTCCAGAGGACTGACTGTTATGATTTGTCTGTTCCCCACACAAGTCTTGTCCCTGACATATCAGTGGCATTCTCTCCATTGATTGCTATCAGTACATGGCAACATCCATTTGTGTTTCTGACTTCATGTTCCTGAGTAAGGGTATGTTGCAACCAATCCTGTAACACCAGCAACTTTCACAGTGTATAACAGCAATATTTCAAATATGGCCCTGTGTTTCAGCCTCTGTCCTCCACCTAAATACCAGGCTTTGTCCAGATGTTATGTAGTAGAAGGTTAATAGTTAATGGTCTATCATTATTTCATAGGTTCATAGGTAGGTACTAAGCTATTGGCCCAAGGGCCTACACAAGCCTAGCCAATAAGGTTCCCTGGCTAACGCCACCCAAGAAAGTTATTTTCGTGTGCCACTGTCGAGCAGAGACACAGAAGTGATCCACGGGGTGTATTTCCTATTTCCCATCCACTCATCAAGATTTTTCTTGAAGAGTGCTAATGAAGAACTTTGCTTTACATAGATGGGTAGCCTGTTCCACAGTATGGGAAGTCTCTGGGACAGGAATCTATCCCACCAGCATATCCTGTTTATTGTGGTGACAAAGTTTAGGTCCCTAGAGCATGTAGCTCAGAGGGATTGGGATTTATTTAGGTGTAGCATGTCCAACAGCTCTGGGTTTGACATAGCTTTATATGTTAGGCAGAGATCACCTCAGAGTAGGCGATATGCTACAGAGTAAAGCTGGAGTTTTTTGAGGTGGTCAGTGTAGGGCATTTGTTTGAGGGCAGTAATCTTCTTTGTGAGGTACTTCTGTGGCCTTTCCAGCTGCTGCAGATGTCTTGTGAGGTACATTCCAAAAGAGGCATTGTACTCTATAATGGGGCTAATGAGTGTCAAGTAGAGGTGAACAATGACCTCTTTTTTCCTGTATGAAAACCCTTTTATGATGAGGTGTGCCACTTAAAAGGACTTCCTGACTACTGTGGTGATGTGACTATCAAAGGAGAGACTAGTGTCCACCTGGATCCCAAGGACTCTTATCACACATTCGGTGTTAAGTAGATTGCTGCCTATGTGGTAGTTCATGGGTACAGAATTTTTACCAAAGGGGATGACTTTTTGGCATTGAGCTCGAGGACATGGTTCTGACACCAGGCATCTGTCTCAGCGAGGCCCTTCTGTAGGATGTCCACATCATTTGGGGACTTGATTATGGCTCCTAATTTGCAGTCATCTGTGAACTTCGTTAGCCAGAGGCCTTCAGAGAAGTAGATACCAAACAGGAGAGGTCCCAGGATGGAACACTGTAGTACTCCACTTGTCACTGCTTTGAGGTGAGATTTGGAGTCTGCAACTTCTACAGTGTGGGTTCTGTCAGTGAGCCAGTTGGCAACCCATCTTGTGATGTAGGGATTTATACCTAGTTTAGTGAGTTTAGCTATAATTCCAGAATTGGTGATGGTGTCGAAAGCCTTGGAAAGGTCAAGATAGGCTGTGTGAACCACCTTACCCTCATCTACGGCTTTGGTAACTGCCTTAAAGAAGTCGATCAGGTTCAGGAGGCATGATCTGCCTTTCACAAACCCGAACTGGGTGGGATCCAGAATGTGGAGGTTACCAATGTCTTTGTTTATGAGTTCCATGATGATATGTTCCATGGCCTTGGAGACCAGGCTTGTCAAGCTAATAGGTCGATAGTTCCCAGGATCAGTGGTGGCTCCCCCTTTGTGAAGTGGGATAACTGTTGCTGTGCCATTCAGTGGGCACAAAGCCTGATGCAAGGCTATTATTGAACATGGTGCTTAAGTGGGGAGCCAGTTCATTCTGAAGTTCGTGTAAAACGCAGCCTGGGATGTTGTCCAGTCCCATGGATGCTGTGTTTTTGGCTTTAGAGAGTACAGCTTTTATCTGCGTAGTTGTGATTACAGGGACTCTGCATTCTTTCTGTACAGATATGGGCCCTTTAGGGGGTGAGAGGGGTGTAAAGTTAGCACTGAACCTATCTGCCAGGATGTTGGCAATATCAGTTGGTTCTGTAATTTTCTTACCTTTGTGCTGTAACTCAGAGCAGATCTGGGTGTTGCCATCGAGATTCTTGACATAGCTACAGAATGCTTTTTGGTTGTCCTTGGAGTTAGTGGCAATTTTATTTTCGTAGCTAGCTTCGGAGGATCTTATAAGGGATCTCAGCTTCTTACTGAGGCTGACCAGGGAGCTCCTCCACTCATGGGATTTTACTCACTTTTTGCAACAGTTTCTTCCTTCTGTTGTACAGTTTGTTTATGGCAGGGGACCACCGGATTGGCTTCCTTTTTTTGGAGGATAGCGTCTTGGTTCTGTTTGGGATAGCACAATCCATGCATTCATGTAAGTGCTTATAGAGTGCATTTGTGTAGGATTCAGCAATGTAACTGTATTGTCAATCTGCATGGGTGTCATGAAGTTCACCACTTCTGTCTTAAGAAGCATGAAGTTGGCTTTGGAGAACTTTTTTACTGTGGTTTCCTTAATGGGGGGTGGGGGCGGGATGTGGATATCAAGGGTGATTAGCTTATGGTCGGATCAGACCAAAGAGAAGTTGACCTCAGGTGTGGAACACCAGTCACACATGTTGGTAATGACTATGTCTAGGATATTGTTGCCCCTGGTGGGGGTGTGGATAAGTTGATCCAGGCCATTGGAGTTTATGAATTCCAGAAAGCGTTGAGCTAAGGAGTTGGTACATGAGTAGTTTTCCCAGTTAATGGTGGGGTAGTTGAAGTCGCCCGTTATTAGGGTGTTTGGTTGAACCCTAATATTTTCTAGTACATCAAGAAAAGAGGAGTGGGAATCCTGTGGCATGGTGGGGGATCTGTAGCAAGCTACAATTTGGATTGCAGTTTTGCCCAGAGTTAGTTGCACTTGGATAACCTCGGATGCATTATGCTGAGCAACTAGCCTGGAGGTGTGGATATCCTTAATGAATATGGACACACCTCTGCCTTTGGTGTTTTGGTCCAGGTTACATGGCCAAAAAGTGTGGTATGAGTTATAGCCTGGTAGTGCAGGGGTGCTCTCTGGATCCTTGAACCAGGTCTCAGTCACTGCACAGATATCGATGTTCTCCATTTTTAGGAGTGCCTCGAGTGAGTGCATTTTGAGATTTAGGCTTCTAACATTGAGTAACATTACCCTCAGTTTTTGCTTGCCTGTTCCTGTTATGGTGGTGAATTTGTTATTTGAACCTTGCCTAAAAAAGGCACTATAGGGGCAGCAAGAGCCTTAGTCAGTATCTGGAATCCCAGGGGCGACAGGTGCAGGCCATCTGTGGCAAAGCATTGTGGTCTGTCTACCATGTCATCCCAAGCAGACAGATACTAGATCCCCTTAGAATGACACCAGAAGCTTAGCCAATTGTTGAAGTCAATCATTTTGTCCTTGTACTACGGTATTATTCTGGGCAATGGCAGAATGCTACTCAGGGCTAGGGTCGTACCTGCCTGGGCTACAAGATCAGAGAGCTCTTCCGTGTCTCTTCTCATGTAGTCCAGGGAGGTACGTCTCAGGTCATTCACACCAACATGGACAATGACAGAATCATATTTGTACTTGTTGTGGAGTGATCTGAGTGCGTGGGTTATGTGGTGGATCCTGGCACCTGACAGGCAGCTGACAGTAACCTTCTCCTTGTTTAGCCTGGTGAGCGGGACATAAGTGTGCCTAATTATAGAGTCACCTATGACTAGTGTGTTGGGTACGTTGTTTTGCCTTATTGGCTATGGGTGAGTGGCACACTGAGTCTGTGGGCTATGTGTCATTTGGGTTGTGTTGGGGGATGGAGGTTGCTTGCGTTTCTGCTTTGGAGGTCTCTGTTGCTTAGACAGATTATTATTGAGAGCCTCCGCAAATGTTTTTGTGTTACTATGTGTGGATTTTGGTGGTGTAGATTTAGTGAGACTATGTTATGAGTATGGTGTGGTGCAAATGTTTACCTTCTCCTCATGATTGTCAAGTTCAGTCTTGGTTGGAGAGAGCTTTACCAACAGTTTGGCTAGATAAGTGCATCTCTCACAGGTTGTAGTGTTGGGTGGTAGGTGGAGAGGGTTGTCTGTGTACATGAGGCAATTTCTACATTGCCTCAAGATGCCCAGATTCATCAGAAAGGCAGGACAGAACACTGGGAGCTGACCCTTGGACATTCCTGAATAAAAAACTATCTTCCTCTAGATAAGTGAGGAAAGTGAGTACAAGAGCTGTTTTTCTCTAAGCAAGTGAGAAAAGTAAGTACAAAAACTGTTTTTCTCTAGTTAATGAGGAAGATTGAGTGCTATATATACGTGTGTGTGTGTGTGTGTGTGTGTGTGTGTGTGTGTGTGTGTGTGTGCTTATATGCATCATTAGAATGTTTATTGCTTCCACATTGTACATTCCCTATGGTAGACTGACTGTTCTGCATGACGTGTCAGAGAAATCATCCCAACATCTTACAGCTGAGATGGCTTACTGGTAACTTGTTGTGCAGGGTCCTGGGTTCAAGACTTGTAAGTGCTGGTTATTTTGTTGCAAGGTAGATCAGTTCAGCTGTGGAGGAAGGGATAATGACAACACTAACATGAGATCCCTATTTTGGGACCCTTCACCCCATTTCCAGTGCCTTTGGTCAGATATTTTGCAGTGGAAGGTTCAGAGTGTGGATACGATGTCCGAATGCAATACATATATATATTTATATATATATTGATATATTGATATATATATATATATATATATATATATACACATATGTATGTCTACATATATATATATATGCACACACACACACATATATATATATATATATTTTTATTTTTATATATACATATACATACATATACAAATACATTTTCCCTACTGTTGAATGACTATGCTGCATGATATGTTTGAGAAAACATCACACTTATTTACAGCTCAAATGGCTTAATGATATCTTGCTTTGCCTATGGTGTGCAGGGTCTTGGGTTTAAGACTTGCAAGGGCTGATTATTTTGTTGCTGGGCAGAACAAGAGCTGTTGGATACAGAGTAATTAAGGCACTTTTAAACAGTTGTATGCGGGTTTGCGCAGTGGTAAGCAATGCTAACTTCCGGTTAAATAGGCTTACAGACAATTAGCCTGAAAAGTGCTTAATCTGTTTAGGCATTGCTTAGTGCCGTACAAACAGGGCTAAACCCACTTACTACTTCTTAAAAGTGTTTATCCTGCTTACCCCCCACACTAATTTCTTTAAACGAAAAGAAAAAAGGGGTGATAGGAAAGTGGTGAAAAAGGGGCACAAAGAGGGAGAGACAATAAGGAAAGTAGCTAGGGATGTGTAGGATGGGTGTAGGGAAGGTCCATAGCTGTCCATGTCTTCTAGAGCAACAGCTGTGCATATATACTGAATTTGGAGGTATATTTGGACACTCAAACCCCTGAGAGAGGGGTGAGGACAACAATGATGTGTTGTGAAGCCAATTAGACCAGATAACATGTGTCCAGTGGACACGTGTGCGAACTGGACAGCTATGTATGGGGCGAAATTTTTTTTGGTAACAGATTGCCCTTTTTTTAAGGTGACAGTAGGATGTTGGGGAAGGATCGTAAATATATTTGGGGAGGTAGGTTGGGTAGGAAGACAGACAAGACAGCATACAGGGATGGTATATGACACATGGGGGGTAAACACCATGGACGGGGAGGAGTGTTTGAAAATCGGAAGCCCATGAGCCCCGAATGGAAGCAGTGGGACTGAGATCCCTACCCATGGGTAGTCACTACTGCACCTTCATGGCCCCGAAGGTGGCTGTGATGGTGGCTGAGCAAGAGGTGTAGGTTTACCCTCTAAATGTGCCATGCGGCCCTCAAGATGGCATAGCAGATCTCCAAACTCCCTTTGGAGCTTGCTACGCACCAATCCCCAGACCTGACTTTGGGTGACATGATCCTGTCCGCACCTGCTCCCGAGGGGGGATGTGCCCCATCCCCTGAGGTAGTTCTACCCAAAGGTGGTGCAGGACCAGCTGACGAGGAGGTCCCGGTCCCAGATGTGCCGAGGCCCAGTGCCACGGTCAGATGAGGTGGGAGAGGTGGGTCCGCTGGAACCAGCCTTCCCAAACGTGCTATGGTGTTGCAGTTTTAGAACATATGTGGGTTAGTAATAGTCAACACAATCCAGGATTAGTTATAACAGCATGCATTGATATTCCTATTAACCCAAAACACCAGATTTGGAACCGTTGCATAGCAAACAGAATATATGCAGATATGGAACCACAGTGGCCATTACATAGGCATGCAGGTTACATTGATAGCAACAGGCCACCAATGATAGTATTTCAACATGGAACATTAATAAAACACATTTCAAAATTGGTTGAACAATAGGAAATATGTCCCAACAGTAGGTTTGGTGTAAACATACCCATTGATTTGTGTGTTTAGATTATTGTTGCAGAGATGTTGGGGGGGGCAGAGATGTCAATTAACAATTTCTATATCCTTGCATTACTCACAACTTTAATGATCATTGCTCTAATCATTACTCTACAGGTGTTATTACAATACCCTATGGCCTTGGTTTGGGCAGTGGTATGTTTGTACACAGTTTATACTTCACTTGTCTTATAGCTAAATTCTACATCTCTTATCTGGTAGACCTGTGGCGGGAATGTTTGTTAACACTACCTGACTGTTTCTACACATATTTCCAGATTCCTAGTTATTATTATGCACATACCTTTCAATCTCTTAATGCCCACACTCTGGACAAAGCTTGATAAAATGGGGGTCCAAACAGGGACATATTTTGAATATTGTTCTCATAAACTTGGAGAGTTGCTAGTAATATGATTTGTTTTAATATACATTTTCTGAAGGTTTTGAGGTCTGAAAATCAAATGTATGTCATTATTTAGTGACTACAATTCTGAGATCATCCCACTGATTTGCCAGGGGGACAGAGGAACATGCTGAAAATATGAGCCAATTATCTGAACGTTCTGCAAAAATCTGTACAGTTGAGAGGTATGATATACAGCTTACTACCACCAGGATTCGAACCATGGCTGTGTCTGCTAAAAATACAACAATTTAAGTTTCATCAGAGTGAGCTATTTGGATATTGCTGTCTATTCCTTCGGTGTTTTCTATCTAAGTCTCTCTTGGTTGTACAATCTGACCTTGTACTTACAACAGTCTTTTACAGACATTCCTAGACTTTTTTATGTAGCACAGTGTGGGTAACAGTGGTTGGGGCGGCCAAGTGTGGGTAACAGTGGTTAACACAACATTAGTATTCACAGAATGCAACACTAAATGCCATACAATACCAGAGTAAACACAACCAGTCCAGGATTTAGAACTTTATTGCCAGGCAGTTACAGTTTTATTTAAATATGACCTATATGGGATTATTACTGTCATATTGTCATGTTTATTCAGTACAACCCATACACAGTTTTTATACTGCCAGGTGACTTTCTACTACTTTATATTTATTTGGTATGACTACTACAAGCAGAATTGTTACTCACCAGCCTCGCGACGCAGCCTTTGCAACCTACTAGCATGGGCTTCCTGATTCACAGCCCACTCAGCTGCAGCTATAAGGGAAATAGAGAAATATTTAGGCATACCTATCCATCACATACACAGGTTGAACATTAGTAAACAGTTATTGGTATGACTACTTACACACTGCTGGGACATCACCCCTCTGCCTTGCTTCTTGGACCCACTCATCCAAGAGCTCCCCCTTCCTCCGCTTCAAGTCAGCATAGTGGTGCCGGACCTGCTCACCAGTCCGAGGGATAGTAGCATTGGTGAGGTCACAGGTGAGATGGTCCCAGGCTTCCACTTTATATTGGGAGCCAGGTACTGGCCATGCAGCAGTCTCTCTTCATGGTTTTGTACCAGGAGTCATACCATGACCTTGGACTCCTGTATGCCCCAGTGCTGCACCCAGAAGCGCATGCCCTTACCAACTCCTGCCATGCTGCCTACAGTGGGAAGCTGCAACCAGTCATGAGCTGTATTCCCACCTGTAGGGTTTAAATATGGCCGATTTCCCATCCTTTGCCATGATTGGATGGTTTTGAATATGCTGAGCTAAGCTAAGCTACAGGAAAACCTGCTTAGCTAAGGTTGGCAGTGCTTAAAGGGGCAGGTTCAGCATTGGGTACTAATGGGCAAATCCACTTAGCTGGGCTATTCATTACTTAGTACTCATATGTACACAATGCTTACACATAGTCAGCAAAGCTGTGCAATGCTTAGCATTGCTTATTTTTTATTTTATAAACTATCTGCTGTATGGGATTGATTCATCATTCATTACATATTATAAATTTGTTTACTGTCCCTGACACCACCGCAGTGTGCTTTCATTACATTTATTCATGTATGGCTATACTGTATGGGGCACTTGTGTTTATATGGGGGTTTCACATCTTTATTAAACTGACACCTCACATCTGGACCTACTACAGTATTCTGGTTAACAAACAGATGTTATTTAATAGCTAATTATAAACAACATGTTTATGTACTGCTTCCACATGTAAAATGCAAACTGGTTACAGTAGGGATCAAAGCGGGAATGTCTCCTTGCAAAGTGTACACTATAACCACTACACTATTGCAGTACTGATTATGTTGGATGTCTCTTGCTATTTATCTTCTTTTGCTGTTTAAGCTGGACTAAGCATAGCTATGCAACAGGCACACCTGCACAGCTACGCTTAAACTTTATTGCATGTTAAAAAAATGTATTTGTTGTGTTTTTTTTTATTTGTACCCTTCAGAATATCCATGCTAATGCTGAACCTGTTATTCTATCAGCTTTCTGCTTTGTGGGATGATTGTCCTTTTTGGCTTTGTCCACATTCCTTACTCTGACAGGTTGGGAGGTGTGCGCTATGTGCTAATGCTAAATGTGTTATTCTAACAACTTTTGTCTTGGTAGGGACGATTGTCCCTTATGGTTTTGACCAAATTTGATATCCTGACGGGTTGGGGTGTTACAAGCATTCTCTCTCATTTTAAATTGCTGAAAGGCAATTCTGGAGTACAGGGGGCATGTATATTGCGAGAGCTCTGCTCTCAGACACAACCCCTGCACTAGTACATGGAACCATGTCCATTTTACAGCACAGCAGCACGCCTTCATACATATGCATGGGGTGCTGCCGTGCTGAATAGGAACGGTCCCTGCCATGCAGGAATAACTTACTCCTGTACAGCTGCTTGCTGAATCCAGGGGAATGTTTGGCAAACAGTTCATTTCAGTCTGGAAACACAGCCTTTTTGTTTCAGTTTACCTTTACAAATATAAGCCTACCTGACTTGTATGTATGAAGAACAACTATGCTGCTTATAAATTAAGAGAGTGACACTGGATGGACTTGTTTGTGTGTCCAATTAATTTGTTTTCTTGCATAAATATCTGATAAGCATCAGACTGATGTTGAAATGAGACATAATTGAATTTATCTGTAGAGCAGGCTACAACAGTGAAGCAGCCATATAAAGCAACATAAATTATCCCACTTATTTTTACATGACTGCAAATATTTTAGGAAGTGTTTGCATCTGGTTAGTGTTAGAGGTACTACACCAAACCAGTGGAGATTTTTTTTTTATCTATGCTCTTATAGCCAACAAGGAGATGCTGTAGGTCTGCGCATAATCAGTTTGTTTAGACACCTGTAAACAATTTCACTATTCCCTCATGACCATCTTAAATGTGGATTATCTGAACCATAACTAGTGACTGTCAAAGTTAAGAGTGCACCATTACATTTCATAATGCAGATGCTGAACTTCAGCTCTGTCTATGAAAAAAGCAACACGCTCAAGCAATTGTTCCATCACACCATTTCCTGGATACTTTCATTTTGCTATAAGCTGCTGATAAACATTGCAGTTCTTCACTTTGATGACATGGACAGTGATTCCAATAATGGCAGAGTAGAGCTCATCTACTGTAGGATATGCTTAGACTGACTGACATTATTTGGCATACTAAAAGGAAATTCAGCATGAAAGGGCAATTTTTCTGAGCAGTGAGAGTTCTACATCAGATCATAGGACAGTACTTTACAAAGGGATGGGCAAGTTGCAAGGCTCAGCCTGTCTTACTGTTTATTAAGCAGTAAGACACACACTTCCTCACTGTGTGGAAGGCATTTAAATTGTTTTAGAAATGGTTGTTAAAACCAGATAGCCCTTCCTTCATGACATTTTCATGGTGCATTGTAGTGTCATATGTGAACTGCTCCACCTTTTTTGAGTCCTGCTTAGTTATGATAGTTTGATGAGGTCATAAATGTGGTTTCATTCTTGTGTCTTATTGTGGGTTGGATTAAAATCCTTCAGGATTGGCAAAAATCCATTCTGGCCAAAATATAATGGAGGGACAAAGGCCCAAAATCAGGGACAGATTTTACATATTGCATTATAAGCTTAGAAATGTGCTAGAACAGGTTTTGCATTAATGTGCATTTTCTGAAGGATATGACATTGAAACTCAAATGACTGTCTTTATTTTGTGACTTCCAACTTCAGGGATTTGCCAGAAAAAATTATGAGAAACAGACCAAAAATACAATGAAAAAATCTAATCTGGACCTTCTGTGAAATTCCAGACAGTTGACAATTACGCTTGAGTCCCTATATCCAGTTATTGTGTAAATCATTTGATTTTCATTTAGAAAATGTTTTCATCTAAATTAAAAAAGGGATTGATAATGCCCATGCTCAAGAAATCATCACTTGATATTAAAAGAGTGGAAAGCTTCCAGGCTTATTTTATTGATCTTCCTTCTGCTTCATTATTTCTGTCTTACCCCAGCATTCCAGTCCATTGCTGAGTCTACCAGCCTCTTCAACAGACCCCAAACTATCTGCATTCTAAGGCTGGGGCTGGTGGAAAGTATCCTGGGGGGTTGTGACACTGACTACCTCCCTTGGGAGATTTTGCATTTATAACCAACCCCTTGGTCCTCTCTCTCCCCCACTGACTTTACCTGTTTTATATCCAAAGGCTAATTTCCTCTATGGACTATGCCGCCGTGCAGAAAATGCCTAGAAAAACACCCATTTCTTCCTATCTGTACCTCAGTCACCCGAGCAGCTAATCAAACCTGGATCACCTAGGCCATAGTTAGGGCTTTGTCCCCTCTACTCTATGGTGCTGGCAGTCCAAATACTACCACTCCTGTCTCTAACCTTCTTATTATAAATAAGGTTACAGAGGAAGTAGTACATGCATAGAGGTATTCCTTTTTGACATCTTTTGACCTCTTTGATCCATGTCAGGCTAGTTTTAGATCTATAAGCAGCAGTGAAACAATGATACTTCAGTTTGAAAGTTACCCATTTACAGTAAAAGATGAATAGTTTTATTCTATCTCCGTCTTCCTTGAACTCTCAATTGTTACTGACTCAGTAGATTATGACATCTTGATTAAATGATTCAGATCTTATTCTGGTCTAACTGGAACCATTCTTGACTGGTTTTCCAATTACTTTTTGGATCATACAAATCATGGGTGGTTTCTGTAGTTAATTATTCTAGTAGCTACCCCATTAGTACATGGGATTCCACAACTCTCAATCTGGGTGCTTCTCCTTTGGAAGATGGTGTGAAGTATTTTTTAAAACTCAACCCAGCTGCAACTTCCAGGCCCACAGACACATGAATGCAGCCATTTCCTTCAGCTTCCATATCCCTGGTGATTAAATTTTTTGAACTTACTATCTCTCTTTGACACTAAGAAATAAATCATATTAGGCAATGAGCACTTTCAGGCTACAAGGCTGATCTTAAGCATATTGTTCCTAAAACAAAAAAATAAATAAGAAAATCAATGCTTATTTGTAACTTTCACTTACTGAAACATCTCCCTTGCAACTGCAGCACCCCACACCACTGTATTCTTTTTCTTAATTATTCACTCTAGTAACTGGGATAGAACACTGATACAAGTGAACCTATTTTAGTCTCAGCTCAAATATAAATGACAGTAGACAAGAAAGTTAAAAAGATGCATTATTAATACAAACAGTTGTGTAAAGATACCAATAAATAAATTATAGTAATAACAACAAAGTAAAAACACCAAAAGGAACTGGTTGCCGACAACAGAAAATTCAACACTTATGATCCTTTACCCACAGTTTATTGACATAGGACACAAATTAAAAGGAAACTGTCAGTCAAAAGGAATTATGTATCTTGCTAAATGCATGGGGTACTCTAGCTTTTATATTGGGAAGGCAGACTGGTGAATTCGAAGAAGGATTTATGAACATTATTATGATATAGGAAGGCAAAATGAGAATAACACTCTCTCTAACATTCTAGATTATGTTCCCACTACACTAAGTTTAAATTTGGGGTCTATATTAGATCACCGACCGCTTAAAAAAGCGAACTGTGATTAATCGAATCGACCCTATGTAAGCGAAAGCTTACAATCTCGAACTGTCAGAACAGAGATTTTTTTCCTAGGGAAAAACATCGCTGTTCCAAAACAAATACACATAACACAAGCACACCAAACAAACAGCAATCCACACAGATACACCTAAAATCTTACACCTAACCCTACACTAAACTATACACACACCACTAACTATCCACTTACCTTAACCCAAACCCTAACCCTAAAGTCCATCACTATCGCACACTCACCTTACCTGCTTCCAAACCCTAACTCACCTAACCCGCCCTAAACCTCACGTCCACACAATCACACACATACCTAACCCGCGCCCTAACCCTAACTCACCTAACCTGCCCTAACACTCACAATCACACACTTACCTGAACCCAACCCGTAACTTTACACCACAGCGCTGAAAATACTGAAGCAACAGAAACGGACAACCAAATTCTTTCCATAGGAAAAAAAAAATGGGTTTCTGTTGCTTCGATATTTTAAGCTTTCACTGCATTGGGTTTGATATTAGAACATTCGAAGGTTTGAAACCTCGATGTTCTAATATAGACCCTAAATTTGCTATTCTTGATAAGGTAACAAAACCAAGACAGGAGGACTTTAGAACACTTCTCAAAGTAAAAGAAATCAAATCGTAATTAAGATTGCGTGCTTCTTATACCCCAGGGCTAAATGAATATATTAGCTTACAACCATGGTTAAACTACAAATCAACATTTTTAGAATGAAGGATATTAGCATTTTAACAAAAACATTTGTATTTTTACAAGTTATTTATTTTATACGTTTTTAGATGGATTTATATCTAATTCATTTTATTCAATATGATTTTATAAGCAATAGAGGTTTGGCAAATAAATCTTGTACTTTTTCTTAAAATTGTTCCCACTGTTCAAATCAACGAGTTTTTGGTTAATTGATGTTTTTTGAGAAGGGCTAATTAGTGCATGTAAATTGAGCTGACAAGCTTTTTAGTTGTATTTTTATGAAGCCCTGGCTATTAGGATGACAGCGCTTAATACTTAGTTTTTTATATTAATTTGCATCCGATGTCAATAAACTGTGTGTTTGTGAAGGATCATAAGTGTTGAATTTTCCATTGTCGGCAACCAGATCCTTTTAGTTTGTTTTTAGTTGTTTTTGGTTCATTTTATTTAAATTTAGTAATAACAACAAAGTACACAGTATAAGACATAATAGGAAGGGAAGATTGGATTAGGAAGAGAATAAGAGTGTAATAGTGAAGGGACAGAGCAAAGTGTAAAACATAGCAAAAGCAAGGTAAGGGCACACAGAAATTAACTATGTACAATATATACAATGTGGAAGAGATGTCACATATTAGTGTAAGGAAAAAATGTGAGGAATACAAATGTGCTTGACTGGTGAAGGGGAGACTTTGAGATTAGGTGATGCATCCACTGGGAAAACATCTTCAAACTAATTCGGACTAGAGATGATCTTTAAGCTAAGGATGGAATGAGAGGTATGAGG
This sequence comes from Protopterus annectens, assembly GCF_019279795.1. Taxonomy (NCBI): domain Eukaryota; kingdom Metazoa; phylum Chordata; order Ceratodontiformes; family Protopteridae; genus Protopterus; species Protopterus annectens. Next base: position 581,330,062 of record NC_056729.1, on the reverse strand, counting down.
TGAGTTCTAAGATGAAGAGGGATTTGGGGACAAAAGAAACAATCGGCAGCTTAAATTAATATAACAGGACTGCAAAAATATACTGAGCAGCAGCATGCTGACTTTAAAACCACTATAGCTGAACAGCATTGTTAGGAGGGTGGCTAAATCATGCTTTATCCAGGGATATCAAGACCTATCAATGCAGTATTTTTAGCTTTTGATAGTGCTTTCACAACTTGGTCTTTTGTGATAACTAGAGGTGAGTCGATTTCAGGTACATGTTGTGGGACAGACAGAAGAGAGAGAGGGTTAAAGTTTAAGCTGAATTTATCAGCCAATTGGTTAGCAATATCGTCATCCTTGGTAACATCATTCACAATCATCTTAGTGCATTGCTGTGCTTCTGAGATTACGAACGTAACTACAAAAAGCCTTGTGACTGTCTTTGGCTTGGTTGGTTATTTTAGTCTCAGATTTGGCTGTGGTGGATTTTATTAAACTCCTGAGTTGTTTGTTTATTTTAAAGATGAGGACTCTAGAATTACTCTTCTTACTTTCAGTCAAAATTCTCATTCTTTTATTGTAAAGCTTGCTGATATTATGATTCCACAAAGAGGGTTGGTTTCTGAGGTTTGCACTATGCCTATTCCTACTTAAAATGATGTTACTGTATAAGCAGGGATCACCTCTCAATACCCATGCTCCACCCTTGTGGGCATGTATGGCATAAGGGGGCTTGCTAGGGCACAAAAAAGTCCCTCAAGTAGCAGCACTACAATGGCCACAGTTCTCCTGCTTCTTTCTCCAGTGCAATGGAGATCCAAACATCTGTTGCACCTATGGTCTTCCTCCTAATATAGGGCCTTCTTTATGAAGGAATAAGACGGAATATCACCACCAATGCAGAAGAAGACAGAATTAATGGATTAAGCTTGGGGCCTGAAGACACTGTTTGCTGGGATAAAAATGACTACTACCATCTCTTACTAATGCCAGACAATCAAAAGACTCAAGACAAGGTGAAAGAATGGAAGAAAAGTAACAGATATATACATATTCCTATAATAAATATTCTAGGAGATGATGAGAATCCAGCAATTATGGCAGAATCAACAGCCTGAAGCTATAGTTATTAGTCAAGCAGATGAAATGAAATCATGTGTTGTTCAAGGAGATGATGGTCAACTGTACAGAATATATCAAAGACAGCTTTGTAAATCAACAACATCTAGTCTCGACAGTCTGATTTATGCTGCCAAAGTACCCAAGTACAAAAATATATTACAGCCATGTGAGAACTTAGTCCTCCCTGAAGAAATCATTTAGTGAAAAGCACTGTCACAAGCATCAGAGCAAAAAGATCTGTCCAAACATGGGTCAGGAACTGAAGTCATACTGAACAGGAGGAAACCAATAAAAAAGTCAGATAAGGGAGAGTGATTAAATGACTGGTAAGACATATAGAGCATTTGTACAACTGTAACAGAGTTCCAGTAGTTTCTAACTACTAAATGCTGCCAAAATTATTTATTTTAAAGTTATATGGTCTTATCCTAATGTACAAATCAGATTATGGCCATAATGTATATCTCATGATTTAGTGAAGTGTTTAGCTTTGTAAAGAAAGGGTTATGTATTATATAAAGTTTTGTAGGTTTAAGATATTGACAGTAATTCTCCCAGGTGTGCATGTCACATAGGTTCGTACTAGACTATCTGCCCTAGTGGGTCATTTGAAGCATATCTAAATTTCCTATCTCAGAGGTAAGAATCAAACCCTGTACTTTGTATTTATGAGGTAAACACCTTACTCATTATGCCAAACCCCAATCCCCAACTTCCCTCATATGATCTTCCAAGCAGCACTTGGAATTATTAGTAAATACATCATGGAGGCTGGTCACATATCTTAGTTGTCTAAATCTTTACTACCTTGAAATATGTTATTAATATTCCAGTTAGGGGGTGGGTCATCCCTCACTTATCTCTCACTCAACTTTCACTTACCTTCATAAATAAAAAATCTACTTTATCCTGGCTGCAACAAAATGTCCTCCTTGGGTCTTGTCTTCCAGGCATAGCAACCTCACAAGGATAGTGATGCTAAGGCCATCTTTCCTGAGCAGGGATGACTCATTTGTCATTTTAGACCTGAAAGGATTTCTCTACCTCAAAGGAAAAAAAATGAATGGGGCAAAGAGTTGAAGGATGATCAATGGAGAAGGCAGGGGAAAAAAATCCTGGGCAATATCTTATATCAGCTAAGATTTATTAACAGATGTTGATTTAGTACTTAGCAAGGTTTTACAAGTTGTGAATTATCAACTCATTAATACCTTGTGCATTGATTGTGTACTGTTCTTAAAACCATCTGAAACACTAGTGTGTGGTCTTCCCATTTAAGCTTAAAGTACTTGAAAGGCAGATTACACACAAAACTTTTGTACTACTGTAACTTAATCAAGGTACAGAATACATAGCATTCAGTACTGCATTAAAGCAGTTAAATGTGAAAAAATACTAAAACTATACAAGGGAACAAAAAGCTGTTTTTCTGTTCCATTTGAAACGCTGCCATGAGCCCTGCTGTCAGTCAGGAATGTAACACCTAAATAACTGACTGCCAGTAGGCATCTGAGAGTTCACCAACACTGACCTAGAAAGTGTTGTATGTCATAGTGTAAGCTTTAAAATCACCTTTTACTTATACTGCTCACAGGACTCATTTGTCTATAAACTGAACATTTGTAAAGAAACTGCAAGACTAAACTCAAGTAAATCAACATCACCACATAATACACAGCACAGAAGGTGTTATACTGAAGGGGAGAATGCCATGAACAGTAAATATTCAGAAGAAAGCTTGATGCAGTGATTTATTTGACAGATCATGAAGGATTTTACCTTATTAATCACTGCACGCTCTTTACAGTGATAAAATCATCTGTCCACAGGATCCCAGCAAGGTCTGATTTGCTCATTCACTCATGACTTTGCATACATTCATATGCAAGGAACCTTAACTACAGCTTGTTTAAGTGAACTTCAGTTCATGTACTTACACTCAAAAGGAGAAAAATATGACAGGAAAAGCATACCTTTTCTTAATTCAACCAGTGTAATTGTTTTACAAATGAAAGGGGGTAATTAGGGCAAATAATTATCAACTGGTCTAAGAATAAACATCCCAATAAATTTCAGCATTTCTGCTAGAGTACTACATAAATGATTAATACTGTACTTATAGTAGTTATTCAAAATATACATTGTGTTTATGGATTTATTCATTCATATTACTAGTATAGGAAAAAACTCCATATACAGCAGATGTGTTTATGAGCTATATACTTTGATGATGAATAACAAAAGAAAATGTCTACAAAGTTATCTTCTACAGCCTCACCAAACTTCTCCCATTCCCAGGATTTTACTTTGGTGACTGCCATAACTGTTGTCTTTGTGACCAGTCAGTATCTGTCTGATCCACAGAGTATACTCACATTTTCTTTAAACGGCAAGCTTCTCTCACCACTAATGCCAACAAGCTGATCCTAGGGTTACCATCACTTCAGCCATACCTCTTTGCTATCACCTCAGCTCCTTGGGTGGTTTTGGATAGGTCCATTCAGACTCCATTTCCCTGTACTGCCCAAATGTAGAGAAGAATCTCTTCTGGAGGTGAGAGTTGAACTCAACCTACAATTAAGCACCAGACAGGCATTAAGAAGGTCAAATTCACTATGTGCTTGTTTCTCCTGGGTTGGTCCAGCCACTACCCCTGGGTCTGACCCAGTGCAGATCAGTTGACAGGCTAGCATCCCCTTTGACCCAAGTGTCCAAAACAAGGTTAGTTATCAACATGGGCTGGTGCCGAGTACTCTTATGAGCATCCCTGGTGTTTGAACTTATCGATAAAACATAAGTAGCACAGAATTCTAAAAACAATTCATCACTAGGATAACGGTCAGGCATGCTATTTATCCCTGTCATCCTCTCCAGGTATGTACACCTTCCCATCATAAGCACTGATGTCCACCAGGAGAACTAAGGAAACAGCATGGTTTAATCTACTAAACATTACACTCATGGTATAAAAGAAGGCTAAATGTTTTGAATATACTAGATGCATATTTACAGAGACAATTTTCTTTCTGCAAGTCGTACTCACTGTAGCGGAGAAAAAATACATTCTGCTTTCTTAGACACAGTAAGCTCAAATTCTAATAATCTGTGTGTATCCTGCAGCTACTGGATAAGGTAGAGTTAGTTATTCTGTTGCCAACTACTGGCTAAAAGTCTTTTCATTTATTCCAGCTTGTGCAATCAAAATGACTTGTATATTTTAAATGGTGTTTTTTGATTTTTTTTGCCTGATTTTCCATTAATGTACCTTCATGTATTCAATTATAAGAAAATGTTACTGTATTTTATTTATTAGGTTGTTATAATGGTAACTTCACATTGCAGAAGTGATTATTTGTCCTCAAAAAGGACAGATGCCAATCAGTCTGGCTTTAAACTACTATAATTTAATTTTTGGTTCATCTGCTGTATTAGTGTTCAGTAACTGAAATCTTTGTACCATATTGGTTTGCTTGGTGAATGCAAGAAAAGTTGTGCTGAAACTAGAAAGGATGAGATGTCTCTTCTGGGAAAGTGTGTGTGTGTGTGTGTCCACATTTGCACAAAACTTAGTCTATGTCTCAAATACTATTAATAAAACTACACTAAAAGTCAATGGATTCACACTAAGCATTAAACTACTGACATGCAATTTTGGGAAAGTCAGCTAGGTGTCAATATTGCTCTATCAATGCACTGCTTGTTCTTTGGAGATAATGCGAAAGATATAAGAAAAAATATGTCTTACTTGAAATGACTGTTATACAGCATCAAACTTTTGTACACAAATTATTTTCATCTCACCTTCATATGTTATGTATGCCATGTGTATTAGGGACCATTACTGTATGCTACTTGTTGAAAAATTTAGAATTCAGTGTGGCCAGAAGCTTAAGACCATTTACAAATTTACTTAAAACAGTGGCACTGATGATCAATAAAGACTGGAAGATACAGCTTTAGCGTAAAAATAATTTAATTTTCGGCTTTCGTCTCACCAAGACTTCATCAGAAAAACAAATGAAAACAGAAAAGCTCAAACGACACATCTTAAATACATTCCTTATACATATAATTAATCAATTATCCAATAAAAATTCACTTTGAGTCAGGACCATTCACCAAGTTAAAAAGACAGTTCTTATAACTATATCCAGCTTTAAAAAGCATATATACCAAAACACTGCAATATATTGTAGCATACTACCAAGTACTAAATATAAAGAAAGTGTTCATTACACATTTTTGATAGTTAATGTTCTATGTTTCAAGAAGCATTTGATATTTATTGCATAATTTAATCCAGGCCTCTTGTTTGCCCTCAATTTTATTTGCCAAGAGGTTTCCCTCTGTTCTATCACATTTTTAAAATCTCCACCCCTGGGGTCTGTTTTCACTCCAAGACTGAAAATAAAAACTTCTTGAATGTATTACATGTCACTGTGTGCTTGTATAAAGCATTGTTTTCGTCCCTGGTTTTGATACTGTGCATGTAATCTCTCATTCTTTCCATCAAAGTTTGTGTGGTTATTCCTACGTAAAATGCTTTGCACCCACTGCACAAAGCAATGTATACTACGCCTTTTTCTCTACAAGTCAAATGACCAACCATATTGATGGACTATTTCATGTGGGGTAGACTTATAAATGACCCTTCTAAAATAAACTTGCAAAAATTGCAATGTCCACACTTATCTGTTTTGAAGTAGGTGGACCACTATTCCTGGAAGAACACCTTTCCAGGACATTCTTTAAACTGTTATTGTTCCTATAAACAAAGTTAGGTTTGTTACCTAAAATCTTTGTTAACTCATTACTGCCTTCTATTATCCTCCAGTTTCTCTGAATGATCCCTTGAATCTCCCCACTATCTGTAGTCATGTCAAGATTGCACACTGTACCAAACTTAGATGCTCTGCCCTCTTTGATATTGTTACTAATAAATGGACTTTTCAAAATAGATGGATATAATTGATTTTTTTGAAAAAATGTCTCTCTGTAAAGACTAAATACTCAAAACCATAACCACTATCAAGAAACATAGAAGTAATCTTATAAAATTCACTACTCAAATCCATAGTGGAGGTAGTCATATGGCAAGCCAGTATGTACTGCCCCTTGGAGATGTTCTTTTTGATAAAATAAGGGTGATTGCTTTTGAAGTGTAAATAGCCATTGGTGAAAGTGTGTTTTCTATAAATTTTACTCTCAAATTGTTTATCCAAATCATTCCATTCTAAAGTCACATCAAGAAAATCAACCATGCCCCCAATGCCACTTTTCACAAACTGCAAGTACTCAGATTCAGCATTCAAATCTTCCTTAAACTGTTCACTAGTACTATGATCTCCTTCCAAAATGAAAAGGAGATTGTCTACAAATCTAGCATAAAAATGTATTTTATAGGACAGTTTTAACTTAGAAAGAATGTTGGCCTCCCACCATGCCATCACTATATTGGTGTAAGATGGTGCCGACCATGCACACCATACACAAACTGATTTGTTACTAAGCCATGCCAGATATACATAAATCTGATGTTTTCAGAAAGTACAGTTGTGTACAATTACCATAAATGTAGATGTTCGAGTGTATTCACTGTTGCAGTCATGACATTTGGGTTATCTGCATGCAGTAGCCCTCAGTCGGCCTGATTATCAAAGTCTTGGGTCCTTCATCGGTTGCTGTCTCATCTTCCATGACGTCAGGTAGTCAGGGGTATAAAGCATGTAGCCGACGCCATTACATCACTGAATCTTTGTTTATATGCTTGTTGTTTGTTTTTGCTGTTATTTCCTATCAGTTTTTCTTGCCCCAGATGTCAGGTGCCTCCCTAATGGGAAGCAATTAGATATATATATGCAAGGTTATACCTCCAACAAAAAAGCAAATACACCAAAAAGATTTTAAGCATAGTAAAGGAGAATAGAGGTATAGCCCAAAGAAGTCAAGGGGCTGGAGGGAGAGTAACTAGGACTGCAAGAGTGAATACACTCAAACATCTACATTTATGGTAAGTGTACACAACTGTACTATGTTCTTCATGTTTCACTGTTGCAGTCATCCCATTTGGGTAGATTCCCAAAGCTAAGGATGGGAGAAGGAATTTAGATAGCATTTGGACCAGCTATAAGGCCCTGCAAGACTGCAGTGGCAAAGCCAGCTCTGGATTTAGAGAAAATTGGCAAATGGTAATGCTTGGTGAAAGTATGTAAAGGTAGCAGCTTTTAAGATGTCCCTGGTAGGGACACCTCTGAGAAAGGCTGTAGAGGTAGATGCAGCCCTAGTTGAGTGTGGTCTTATCCCCTGTGGGGTAGGTTTTCCATGGTGCGTATAACAGAAATGAATGCAATGACCTGTCCATTTAGAAATGGTTTGCTTTGATCTTTGTTCCCCTTTGTTCTGTGGATTAGAAAAGAAGGTTGGCAAATGAATGGACTGATTAAGAGCCACACTGGAAACTACCTTGGGCATGAAGGAGGGATTGGTCCTGAGGGACACCCTGTCCGCATGAAAGATGATGAAAGGCTCCACTGCCAAAAGGGCTTGTAATTCAGATACCCTTCTTGCTGAAGTGATTGCTAAAAGGAAGGCTGTTTTCCAAGAAAGGAATTTTAACTCTGCACTTGCAGCTGGCTCAAAAGGAGGTAGAGTGAGTTTTTCCAACACAAAGTTAAGGTCCCAGGCTGGAGTTGGGGCTCTCCTGGGTGGTCTTAAGTTTTTGGCTCCTCTGAAGAGCTGCTTGAGCAGTGGATGAGAGAAGAGGGGTGGTTCTGTGTTGTAATGAGCTGAAATGGCTGAGGCATGAATTTTGATGGAGGAAAAAGAAAAGCCCTTGTGAAGCATCTCGGTTAAGTATTGAAGAATCTGAGGTAAACTGGGTGCTGCTGTGCCATCCCTTGAGTTTGGTTCCAGGAACAGAATCTTTTCCATTTTTCAGCGTAAGATTTTCTAGTGCTAGGCCTCCTTGCCTCCAAAATGACATCCAACACTTGTTTACTGAGGGACAGTAACGGAGAGATTAGTTAATTAGCCAGGCTGCCAGGTTCAGGGTTTGAAGCTGAGGATGCAGAATCTGGCCCTCCTACTGGGACAGTAGGGCAGGGGCTGAGACAGGTGCCATGTAGCCAGCAGTGGCATACTGCGCAAGAGGGGGTACCAGTGCTGGTGTGGCCAGTCTGGTGCAATCAGTATTGTCTTTGGTTTGTCCTGTTTGATCTTTAGTAGTACTTTGGAGAGGAAAGCAGAGGAGGAAAGGCATAAACTGATAGATTTTTCCAGTTGAAGGACAGGGCATCCACTTTCCAAGCTTGTTTGTGGGGAGTCCTTGTGCAGAATTTGTCCAATTGGTAGTTCTGGGGGGAGGCAAATAGGTCTATATCTGGGCTCCCCCATTTGTTTATCAACATGTTGAAAGTCTTTGGTTCCAGTTTCCACTCATGTGGGTCCATGAGATTTCTGCTTAGTTCGTCTGCCAGTGTATTTAGCTTTCCTGGCAGGAATTGAGCCTGTAGATGCACTTGGTAGCTCAAGGCTGTGTTCCACAGAGCCATGACTAGTCTGCAGATGGGGTATGAATGGTTACCCCCCTGCTTGTTTATGTACCACATAATAGTGGTGTTGTCCGTCTTTACCATTAATTGTCCTGGAAGAATGTGGTCCTTGAAGGCTGTCAGTGCATTCTGTACAGCTAACATTTCTTTTTGATTGATATGCAGGTGCATTTGACTTGGGTTCCATTTGCCCTGAATGCGCTTCCCTGCCAGGTGAGCTCCCCATGCATAGTCTGATGCATCTGTTGGTAGGGTTTGGGCGGCAGGGGGAAGAGTGAATGGTAGTCCCTTGTTTTGGTGGCAAGCCTCTGCCCACCAAAGGAACTAACTGTGGGCAATGTATGATAGGAATCATTGCTTCTAGATCCTGAGAATGCTGACACCGTAGGCTTTTTAGATACCATTGTAGTTTCCTCATATGCAGTCTTGCATATGGAATTAGGAGAATGCAGGAGGCCATGAACCCCAAGGCTTGCAGTATTTGCCTTGCAGATAGCAGGGTTTTTGTGGCCATTAGTTTGAAGTAAGTTGTCAACTGAATTTGTTTCTCTGGCGTGAGGAAAGCCATCTGGTAAGTTGTGTTCAAGCTTCCTCCCAGGAATATAATTTGTTGACAGGGTACAAGATGTGATTTATTTTCGTTTATGGTGTACCCCACACAAGTTAACACCTTTTGTACAAATGCCAGATGATTCAAAAGTATGCCCTGGCTTTCTGCCTGAATTAGACAATCATCCAGGTATGGGTAAATTTGAATATTTCTTTGCCTGCAAAAAGCAATGACTGGAGCTAGGCAGTTTGTGAATACCCTGGGCGCAGTAGATAAGCCAAAGGGCATTGCAGAGAACTGATAATGCATCTAGCCTGCTTTGAAGCATTAGGTATCTTCTGCAAGATTCCCTGATTAGGATGCGCAGGTAGGCTTCCTTTAGATACAGTGCTGCCAACCAGACATCCTTGCCTAGCATAGGAAGCAACTGGTGAAGGGTTAGCATCTTGAATTTTGGGATCACCAAAAAGGTGTTTAGGATAGAAAGGTCCAGGATAGGATGCCATGAGTTGCCTTTTCTGGGTACCAGGAAAAAAGACTTGAGTAGAAATCTTGTCCCTTTTCCTCTTCTGGTACAGTTTGAATAGCCCTTATGCTTAAGAGAGAAAGTACTTGCTTTTGAGCCTCTACCCACTGATTTGGGGGTAGATCTGGCCACCTGTTTGGGGTTGGTAATGTGGGGAAGTGAAATCTGTATCCTTGGGAAACTATATTTAAAACCCATTTGTCCTGGGTAATGAGTTCCCAGTTTTTTGCCAGCACAGCAATCTTTCCCCCTAAAGGAGCAATCAGTTGAGAAGGGCTTGGAAGTTTTAAAATTAAGTCACTGAGACAGTTTACCATAGGGGGGGTCTTACTACTCCCTAATTTGGAAGTGGGAGCCCCCCACTGCTTAGTCCTGTGCGTACCCTGGGACTGAAGCCTGGGTATTCTGCTGGTTCTGGGTTTGGACTGAAAAGGCCTGGAAGAGGCAGCAAAGGACCAATTATTAGAGGGCCAATGCCTACTAAATCTTTGAGGCTGTACTTGTAAGAAATTGTTAACAGTTTGCATAGATTTTGCTTTTTCTTCCATCTTTTTCAGTACTTCTTCTGCTTTGTTGCCAAACAGGCGGTCCTGATTTAAGGGAGAATCCAGCAATTTAGCTTTAACATGATCTGGCAAAGATTGCTCCTTAAGCCAAGCATGCCTTCTAAGTACAGACCCAGTGACAGCAGCCCTGCAAGATGCCGCTAGTGAATCAAAACCACATTGCAAAGTATGCTTTCCAACTTGTTCAGCAGAATGCATTAAATCCTGTAAATCCTTATTTTCAGCACAGTCAGGAATCAACATCATTTTCTGTTTAAGCAACCCAATAATATTCTGTTGATACTTTAACATATGAAACTGGCAGTTTAAGGCCCTAATAGCCAAGGTTGCAGAAGTGTATACCTTCTTACCCCCATCTATCCAGCGCCCTGGAATCTCTATCAGAGGGGGCAGAAGTAGCCTTAATGCCCTTGGGTCCCTGTGAAATAGTCTCAGGATCCACAGTAGGATTTTTGAAAAGGAACTTGTGAGAGTCAGGAATGCTGTAATATCTATCAGGTTTTCTGGGAGCAGGAGGTAAGGAGTCAGGGGCCAAGCTAGATTCTGAAAAGGCATCATCAACATTGTCTAGTACAGGGGGGATAGCTAAAGGCCTGTGCTGGAGCAGGAGTAAGAAATCTCTAAGCCTCTTTTTAGAATCAGAGTAATCCTGGCTTTCCCAGCAAAAATGCTCCCTAAGAGTATGCAAGGTTTCACCAAAATAGAAATCCTCTGGAAGGGAAGCAGAGGGAATAGAGTCCTCAGCATCAGAATACTCATAGGTAGATAAGGGTAAATCGTGGTCATCAGAGGAAACAGAAATTTCAGAATCCTGATCAGAAGTATCATAAGCAAATTCAGTCCTAGGTCTCTTAGAGGAGGAAGGTTGGCTTCCCCTGATTAAAGTAATAAGGTCTTCAGCCATTCTTATCATTTGTTTTTTTGGCATAGAGGCCTGACCATGTGGTATGGGCATCAGTTTTCTAGGCATGATTCGAGTTTTAGGCTTTGAAGAAGAAGATTGCGTTGATTTAATATGCAAGGCAGTAGGCCTGAATACACCCTCAGAAGCCGGTGCTTGCCCAGCGGCTCCGGACCCATCCAAGGTAGAGACATCCATAGATTCAACAGTTGAAGCATCTCGCGGCATACCGGACTCCAAATGGGTCTCAGAAGAGGCCAGCAAATATGAAGTAGCAGGTGTCAGGGGCTGCGAAAGCGCCTCACTGAGTACCGGCAAACTGGCGACTAGCTTACGAAAAGCGTCGTTGGCAGCTTTGGACCTAGGCGGCCTGTCTCTGTCTTTATCTTTGCATTTTTTCAAAATGTCTGTAGTAGGATGGCTTACCAAAGACATATCTGGATAATTGAACCGAGTACCAAAATATTTAGAAGCGTAAATATACAGCCAATGAATAGTCCGTTGTTTAAATAAAGCATAAAAACGACAGTGAGGTACGTCGTGGTCAGGGCCTAGGCAAGGAATACAGTACGAATGAAAATCTTTATGAGGTATTTGCTTTCCACGAGAAATACAATTACTGACTTTTACTAACATCGGTTTAGAGCAAGAAAAAGTTTCCCCAATGGGGTACTTAGCTTTAGTTGAAGATTTCGGTTCTGAAACTCGAAAACAAAAATTTCAGGAGTCGGCTGACCGGCACTTGAGAACTGCTTCTGCTTCGGGCACTGCATGGCAAGAAAGACTGATATAATGGCGTTGGCTGCATGCTTTATACCCCTGACTACCTGACGTCTTGGAAGATGAGACAGCAACCGACGCAGGACCCAAGACTGATAATCAGGCCAACTGATGGCTACTGCAAGAGATAACCCAAATGGGATGACTGCCACAGTGAAACACGAAGAACATACATAACATCCAGCCCAGTCATACAACAGTACAGAAAATGTATACCAACATCTAGATGTATGTGAGTGTGTAAATATATTAATATCTAAACAGATACAACATATCTATATATGTAGTTTTATATATATATATATATATATATATATATATATATATATATATATATATATATATATATAAATATTCAGAAATATATAAAATGCCGACATCTACACATATATATGTCAACACCTATATGTCCACATATAAACAGCAAGTTACATATATGTACGCAGATATACATCGCTGTAGGTATATACGGACAAAGTTAGAAATATGTAAGCAAATATATATACCTATATAGGTATATATGGGCATACATCCATAGATAGCAATGATAGATTAACAGAAACACATATGTCCAACTGCACCGTTGATGGGGTTGAGAGGTCCCAAACAATATACATCTTGTACGAATAGGCATACCCCCAGCCAAACACGTCCGCCCTGCAATACACTACCAAGTGCTGCAGATCCCATAACCAGGACCTGACATGACATGGGCACAAGATGTTAACAGTACTACATCCCACCTGTATGATGTCAGGCCTGGTAACATAACATGCAGTACAGTCTGGCTCCCATGGGAAATGTAAAATGTGGAAGCTATCAACATCCCCAGGATACATGTACACAGACACATATATGCAGATACAGATATACATATAATAATAATTATATTTACACATATATAGATATACATGTGACTACACATTCACACACAGAGATATGTGCAGTAAGATACATATGTAGGAGGTGCACAAAATTTGGAATGGCCACTGTGTCTACAGTTCACACCTAAACAACTGGACACTGTATGGGCCACCCATACAAATGACAATCATTGCCTGCAACATATACCCACAGAGAGGTCATAGGAAAAAACACCACACATAGGTTTGCAGGAATGGAAAAATAGAAGTTATGTACTCACCATAACGTTCCATCTCAGTAGGTAACTTCATTTGTCAGCAACCTGTGAGTTACGGATCCGATACGGATCCGAGCCAGCAGCATACCAAGCTAAAGATCCGAGCTCCAAACTCCACCCCCTTACCCATACTACCCTGCAACCTCCTTCCAATCCTCAGATCGCGTTTGCCACCTGCACAAACAACAAAACAAACTAACAACCTGAGAAAAACCTGACTCAGAGACAATCAAAACTCGAGCATGCAAACCTCGAGTTCAACTAAATAACTATTCAGGTTAGGGGGAAGGACGGGGGGATGGTTGCTGACAAATGAAGTTACCTACTTAGATGGAATGTTATGGTGAATACATAACTTCTATATCTGAAGTAGTTAACTTCATTTGATCAGCAACCTGTGTGACAAAGTCCCCAGCTACCCGAAATCTTGGGAGGTCCTCAAGGAAGAATATTCCGGAGCACTGCAGAGCCAAAAGCAGCCCTTCCTCTAGACACCAAATCTAGCTTATAATGAGAAATAAAGGTGTGAGAGGATGCCCAAGTAGCCGCCGAACAAATTTCATCCAGGGAAACTCTAGACCAGGATACAGCAGATGTTGCCATAGAACGCGTAGAATGAGCATGAACTCCCATTGGTTCTGGCAAGCCAGATTCTCTATAAGCTAGGAGAATACAACTCGAAATCCATCTGGCGAGAGTTACTTTAGAAATCGGTTTCCCTAGAAAGGGTTTTGCAAAGGAGACGAAAAGTTGGTCAGATTTACGAAAGACAGACGTCCTGTGTAAATAAAAGCGTAACTGTCTGTGAACATCCAGTAAATGAAGTTTATACTCCCCCTTGTTTTGGTAATTGGGGGAAAAAAACTGGCAAATTAATGGATTGATTAGTGTTCGTCTTGGAAGCCACTTTGGGAAGAAAAGAGAGATTAGTCCTGAGAGATACCCTGTCCTTGTGAAATACAAGGTATGGAGGTTTGATAGAAAGAGCCTGAAGCTCTGACACTCTCCTGGCTGAGGTAATAGCTACCAAAAAGGCCGTCTTCCATGACAAGAACATCAGATCAATGGAAGCTGCAGGTTCAAACGGAGGCAATACTAACGCCTGGAGAACTAAGGTCAGGTCCCACGGTGTGGATGAATTTCTGATAGGAGGTCTCAACAGAAAGGTACCTTTTAGAAAGGCCTTACAAATTCAGGTAGCAGCAAGAGAACCAAAGTTGTCCCCAATATGAAAATGGAAATAGCAGCCAGTTGAACCTTTACAGTAGATGAACTGGCCCCCTGCTGAAAACTATGAGACAAGAATTCTAGAACCACTGGAATAGGAGCAGTAAAAGGATCCAAGTTCTTATGTGAAGCACAAATGAAAAAAACATTTCCATTTACTATTGTAAATCTTCCTGGTAGAGGGCTTATGTGCCGCCATCAGAATGGACTTGACTAGGGAAGAGATACCGGGAGTCCTGGCAATTAAGGGAACTGGATCAGCCAAGCTGCAAGCTTGAGCTCATCCAGATTTGGAGGGGTCATTCCCGAGGGGTGAGAGATCAGATCCGGAATGGGATCCAAGATCCAGAGAGGAGCTATGAGATGAGACCATAGGCAGGGGAACCAGACTTGATGAGGCCAGAATGGGGCTATGAGGATAATCTTGCTCCCCAACCGACGAGCTTTCTGCAAAAATTTTGTCATCAGCGGAAGTGGTGGATACGCATAAAGAAGACCGGGCGACCAAGCATGGACTAGAGCGTCTCTGGGGGCTTCCCCTAAGGGAGGAATTAGAGCAAAGAACTCGCTGCACTTCGCGTTAGAAGGCGAAGCGAAGAGATTGCAGCAAGGCTGACCCCACTTGAGGAAGATCTGTTCTGCTACGGAAAAGTTCAGAGACCACTTATAAGGGGAGAGAATAGTTCTGCTCAATTCGTCTGCCAGAATGTTGGACCAACCCGGAATGTGCGTCGCTAACAGGAAGTGGTTGGTGGAGATCGCCCATTCCCAAACTCTCATGGCCTCTCGGCAAAGAGGGTAGGACCTACTTCCCCCCTGTTTGTTGATATACCAGACCACTGACATATTGTCTGACTGGATTGCAATAGTCCCCGGAGGAAGAAAGGCATGAAGGGCCTGCAATGCTAAAAAGACCATCCTCATCTCCAGTACATTTATATGCAGAACGGTCTCTGTATGAGTCCACGTGCCTTGGACAGTCCTGCCCGCACAATGCCCCCCCACCCTAGATGGGAGGCGTCTGTGGTCACTGTGGCCTGGGATAGGGGCATAACAAACGGTCGTCCTTCCCGAAGGTCTCGGGATTGGAGCCACCACATGAGGGAGTTCCTGCAAACCCTGCTGAGGGGGATCGGCAAGTTTAGTGGATGAGGTAGAATGGACCACTGGACTTCCAAAGTCCACTGTAAAACCCTCATGTGCAGGTGAGTGTAAGGGATCAAATTGATCGCTGCCGTCATGGACCCCAAAGCTCTCAGGACTAACTCTGCTGGGGGAGCAGGAGACTGAAGAAGAGCTAGTACATGTAGATTCATGCTGTGAAGTCTGTCTGGCATTAGAAAAGCCTTGACCTGAAGGGAATCTATCCTGGCCCCTATAAAGTCTATAACCTGAACAGGTTGAAGGAACGACTTCTTGACATTTATAGTGATCCCCAACTGGGGTGATAAATGGAGGAAGAAGTCCCTGGCTAGAGAGAGAAGATGCCTGGTGGGGGCAGTGAGGAGTCAGTCGTCTAGGTACAGGAAGACCTGTATGCCCTGAAGCATCAGGTGGGCCGCTACAACTGCCATGACCTTGGTGAATACCCTGGGGGCTGTGGTGAGACCGAAGGGTAGGACCCTGAACTACTAATGACTGGCCCCTAGCCTAAAGAGGAGAAACCTCCTGGACCATCTGTCCATAAGTATATGGTAGTACGCATCCTTGAGGTCTATGGAGCACATCCAGTCCTCCTCCTGCAAGAGGGGCAGGATGGATTGCAGCAGACCATCCGGAATTTCTCCTTGGCAACGAAGAGGCTCATTGTTGACAGGTCGAGAATCGGCCTTAAGTCCCCCATCTTTTTTGGCACCAAAAAGAACCTGGAGTAGATGCCTGATCCGAAATGGTCTGGGGGCACATGCTGGATGGCTCTTTTTTCTAACAGCTTTTCTATTTCCAAAGCCGCGGCCTCCCTTTGAGTGGGTGGAACATCTGGGAGGCGCCTTGAGTAAGGGGGCTTGTTTATGAAGGGGAATGAATAGCCTCTGGATATTATCTGAAGCACCCAGCGATCTGTCATGATGGACTCCCATTGAGCCAGGTGCCTCGAGAAATGTTCCCCGACTGCCTCCAGAGGGGAGCAGTCGGGCAACCCCTCAGGGCTGCTGTATGGGTTGGCCGGAAAAGGGTTCCCATGACCCA
Source organism: Protopterus annectens (assembly GCF_019279795.1). Taxonomy (NCBI): domain Eukaryota; kingdom Metazoa; phylum Chordata; order Ceratodontiformes; family Protopteridae; genus Protopterus; species Protopterus annectens. Next base: position 581,313,527 of record NC_056729.1, on the reverse strand, counting down.
AAGTTCTTTGGACCCCCTCTGCCTCTGGGCCGGCCTCCACCTTGTCCCCCTCTGCCTCTGGGGGAGAAGGAGTCCTGAGCATTCCAGGCCTGCTGAGATTTCCGAAACCACATCTTCTTCTGCCCTCGCTGGTTCCTGGAGAAGGACCTTTGAGGGGTAGAGAAGCGGATTCTGACATCTGACAGAGTTTTCCAGTCTTTCACGCTCTGGACCAGCGTCTCGCGAACGGTCTTCCAGAACAGGGTAGAACCGTCAAAGGGTGCATTCACGAAGGATGCCTTGAAAGGTCCCAAGAAATCGCAAAGCCGGAGCCAGGCATGACGCCTTAAGGTGATATAGGACTCGCTAGCTCTAGCGGCTCCTTCCGTGGCTTGGGAGAGTAGCCGCATAGATGTATTTGATACTGATTTGAAAGTGGCCATACGCGCCGAGAAAGTCAGTTTATCCTCGGCTGACATGGACTCTGGGGGAGACTCAGCATACTCTTTAACCAGGTCCTGCTGCAGTCTAATAACATGCGCCAAGTAATTCAGCTCCCTAATACAGAAGGTAGCTGAAGCAAACATCCGCTTTCCAATACAGTCCATTGCCCGTGACTCCTTGTCAGGGGGATAGACTGAGGAACTGTCCTGAGCTAGTTCCTTTTTGGTGGCTGCTGCCACCACCATGGCATCTACAGGGGAACCCTTGCTCCATGAAGCTTTGTCTGTAGGGGGCGTAAAATCTTGTCAGGCCTCCTGGGGATAGGCTCTACAGTGTCCGGTTCCTTCCACGCCCTGGTGGTAATCAGGTCGACCAGAGGGTCAGCCGGGGGGGGGGCACCTAAGAGGTGGATGGGCCTGTGTCCAACACCTCCAGGAATACCAACTCGTCTGAGGAAGGCTTTTTGGTAGACCACCCTCCCCTTTGGTGGAGCATTTCCATAATGTCTCCGAAGGAGACGTCGTCGGAGATGACTTGGGGGAACCTTCCCCTTCCTCCAAATCGGTATCCTCAGTAAGGGACTCAAGGGTAGTCCAAGTGCCTCCTTTTGCACAGGTGTTTGTGAGGAATCTCCTCGGGGGGACTGTCTGAGGGGGGCTCACCAACGGATTTGTGTTCCTCCAGGGGAACTGGCTGGGACGTCACTGACACAGGCTGTCCCTGGGACTGGATGATGGAGGACAGACCGAGCTGCAAGGGAGCGGGGGTGGATCCTGAGGACAGAGCGAGGGGTCTTGATCCTCTAGAGATAACCCTCTCCACAACATTGAATGCCGAAGGGGAACCGGCCTCTCTAAGACAGGTGGCTGGCACCCTCGGATCCAACAAAGGGATCGGAGTCGGAGCCGAAGTGCTAGGATCCGAGTGGACAGTGTGCTCCAACCGCAATGGAGCCGAAGACACACTCACTCCCTCGGATCCGATGCCCGGCTCTTGACTCCAAGAGCTCGGATCTGAAAAAGGATCTGAGAGACTCGAGGGCATGGCCGGCGTCGAGGTAGCGATAACCATCAGCGCCGACTCCCTGACTCCGAGGCTCCTCGGATCCGAAGACTCCAAAACCCGGTAGTGGATTGGAGAAGGAGCTATCTAGGCAAACAGTGGAGCTGAACTCCCCCCCGGAGGGGGGGGGGAGGCAGCAACACTCCCATCTGCAGCTGAGTCTGTAAAAAGCGACGCATCATCCAGTCCATATCTGCCTCCGAGAGGCTTCTAGTAGATCTGGACTAGGCCGCAAAGGCCGGTCGGGAAGGCCGACGTGACAACCTCGAAGATGGTCGGGCCTCCTTCTCCGGCTCTGGAGAAAAGCGTGGAGAATGGAGCCATGGTGAGGAAGGCTTGGAAGTCCTCGATGGGGAAGGGAGAACCTTGGCGGGAGGGACTGAGGGGTCCAATTCGGCCCGCCGTTTGTGGCTTCTCTCTCTTTCTCTCTCTCTCTCCCTTCTCTCTTTCCTGTCTTTTTTCGCCTCTCGATCTTCCTGAGATGAGGTGGGAGGGTGAGTCCCAGCCAGGGGAGGAGGTCCAGATGGTTGGGCAACCGCAGCCGCAGTTGTCGCTAACGAGGGAGAGGAGGAAGGAGAAGCCGATTCGGCGGGTAGAAGGCCTGCCAGAATTAGCTTATTCTTCCTGTCTCTCAAAGCCCGGGGGTTAAAGGCTACACAAATTTGGCAGCCTGTGAAAAGATGGGCCACCTCCAAGCAAAGAACACACTGAGTGTGACCATCCACTGGCGACAGCTTATGGCCACACTCAGTGCACTTAGAAAAGGTAAGTTTTTGGCTATCAGCCATACCACACACTCACACGCACACCTGAGGGAAAAGGGGCCTACTGGTGATAGAAGTACAAAGAATAAGGGGGATATAGAGAAAGTAATAAGAAAATGAATATCTATCCCAAGAGAAAAATACTATACACACACACACACACACACACACACACACACACACACACACACACACACACAAATAAATAAGTACCCAAAGTTTTAGCTATAAACTGTAAAATACTTAACTCGCCTGGAGCTCGAGGAATCCCGTGCTTGGCAAAACCGCGGCAAACAACATCTGGGGATTGGAAGGAGGTTGCAGGGTAGTATGGGTAAGGGGGTGGAGCTTGGAGCTCGGATCTTTAGCTTGCTAAGCTGCTGGGCTCGGCTCCGTATCGGATCCGTAACCCACAGGTTGCTGATCAAATGAAGTTAACTAATTCATATCCTTTATTTGTGTACTATTACAGTTCTATATACTATTGCTACTGTAACTGGAATTGTCTACATAGACATGGTGTGTGTGTGTGGGGGGTCACATCTGCTTTCCACATGTGTGCCATTGGCTACAGAAAGACATCCTAAGGGCATCATAGTAAAGTACTGCTGCTTGCATGTACAGCCCCTGTTGACTACAGCAGAGATATTGACCAATATGTGTGGACATTCTGACACACTCTGTACAGTCCATAGGTATACACAGAACCCATAGTGCAAAACATGTGTACCATGCCTGACAACATGGATGTTAACAGCCATGTAGATGGGTATAGCACATAACAACTGGTTTACATATACCACCTGTCTGGCCTGACACGTAATACCTGCAGGTACAGGGGTGCCATGGCCACATATTACCCACTAGATATCCAACCAAGTAACACAAACTGAGAAATCACAAAGCAGTCTGGTGTTACAAGAAACAAGGATAAAATTTAATCCTTGTTTCTTGTAACACAAGCCTGCTTTGTAACTACCCACTAGACAGTGACATACATCTGTACAGCATCCCACTGATCTGTCTGACATACATGACTGTTGAGGGAGGCCCGGCAGCAGTACATCTGGCAAATATCTGCACATGACATCTCACTGGGTAAGTACACTAAGCTGCTAGGCATGTAACAATGCACTGTGCAGGCTACAGGCAGACTGGCTCAACACTAGCCTACATCTCCTATGGGGGAATGCAGATGGACCTGTATATATAGCAGGCTGTACAGGCATGTCACAGCACAGGGTAAGATACACCTGTGTGAAAGTGCATAATCACAACCAATGAGAACAGAGCCACAGCCACATATGGCAAGCTAGCATAATATTAAAGTATATGGGCTATCTGTTCAACACCACCTCATATGTGCCACTCACACACTATCCCTACATATACTGGGCCACTACATAGTTTGGTCTGATGGATGACTGTGGTATGGGACATGTGTGTGTATGGCCCTACAAACATGTAAGCCAATATGGTAACATACAGTGAAGCAGCATGCAACATCAGATAGGAGGACACCTAGGACGATGACAACTACCACAGTCTGTACACAGGCCAAGGTGCATATTAGCAGTACACACACTGTCGACATTCACCATAAGTACACAGACCTCAGTACTGTACAAACAACCACAGTAGGGTTGGGAGGGTGGCCTAATGGTTATGGTGTTTGCCTTACAAACACAAGATGCAGGGTTTGAGTCTCACAAGGGATAATTGGTTAGGCTTAAAATGGCTCGCAAGGGCAGTTAGCCTAGTACTAATCTATGAACCTATGAACCTATGTCCAGGTTATGTCATCAACTATAACTTCCACTATACATAACGTGTAAGCAGACTGATATCTCACAGGCTTGTTATCAGATATGATGACACCAATTATGGTGCACAGCACATATGCACCTCTGCATGCACGACAAATGTGCAGAGGTTGACAGAGTTGGGGCTGGAAGCACATACACAGGGCCAATATTGACATCTTGCTGTGATAACCTTGTACATTTACTGTTGTAACACGGTTTGTTGCAACATATGTCCTATGAGGGATATGAAGTCAGTAACTGTCACAGCTTTCAACATCTACAGACTGCAATCCTCACACTACTTTCTGCAGTCCACAGATAGATGCTCCGTGGGTAACACATGACACCAAAGGCACAACACACTGCCCAGTCTGCAGATGACCCTGCAGATGGTGATTCCTCATAAACATAGAACTGACATGGCAAGTATTGAGACATGTAGGACAGCCATATCAACACACACACTGTTAAACCAACATTACTCCAAATGCAGTATAGCAGCACTTACAGTCTGGAGTCAGGTCAGGCACATCCCCCTCCTGTGTGTTGCCCTGTTTCTACAGTGTATGTTGTTTGAGGTAAATCCCCAATCCATCTGAGATGCTGTTTGCCAAACAGCAGATCTAATTCCTGCTCACAATGAATGAAAAGGGCCAACACCAACATGATGTAGATATTGGAGTGTGTTTCCATGCAATTGGCTATGAGAATGTTACCACAGCTGTTCTACATGCAATCGACTAGGGGAGGGCTTCAATTCGTGCAGAGGCCATCAGCTGATCATGAGCATCACTTAAAATACACATGCTGCTGCCGAAGCAAAGCAGGTGTAGGTCTCCACATCCACCAGACAGGCAGACAGCGGCTAAGACAAGTCAGGGAGAGGTGGGAGAGTAAAACCTAAGCATGTTTGTGTCACACACCTACCAGCACAGAGTATCAACCCCCAGACGACTATGTAGTGCTATCACACATCTGTGCAGTTATTGGATGCGCCACATGGGCTACCTGTTGTGGAGCCCTCAGAACATATATATGACGGTGAGTGACATCTGCAACAGGGATATGGTAGCTATATGGTTGGTGATGTACATGTGCCTGTCCACATGAACAGGTGCCACTGTCAACACAGCCACACTCTCACAGGGACACGCACACACACACTGACACACTTGACAGGGCCAGGATTACAACCCATCAGTAGTGGGACTGCCACAACACATTATTGTACAGGTATCACATGCACCACATGGGTCATTTGGAGGTTGTATGGGTGAAGGATATGGGGAGGTGTCTGACATCAGACAGCATGTGTCAGTATGCCACAGGGGGTTGTAGTGAGTGTGGATGTGATTTTACACATAACACAACACACAAACACACAGGATTCCAGTACTGACATGCATGGGTGCATTTCTGCACTGGTATGTGGTGGTTGACTGTGACAGATGGCTATACAAGGATAGGTGATGGGTATACCTTGGCATCAGACAACATGACAATGGTCTGCATTGTGGCTCAGGCCTCTGGTTTCTGCATTTGTCCACACAGGTGGGTATTGTATTGGCAATCCAGTCACCTGGGTGGCTATTATGTGTGGCCAATGCTGTGCATTGCCTGCCATGTATGTGTTCCCTAGTCCATGACATGGACGGTGCCCGGGATGTGCACACCTCCCACATGCATGTACAGTGACATGTGGAATTGTACCTGGGGTGTCGGGCCCATGTTGTGTACACCGATTATCATCAGATGTGCCACTTGTGGCCACCTGTGGCAGGAACTGATAATAGACAGCAGGTTAACCCTGCACCTACATTGATAGCATGCTACCGGCATTCCCTGATGTCGGTGGCATCTGTCCATACAGGGCATGTTGTCAGGCATGGTATGTCCTTTGTGGGTCACATGTGATGGCACCACAGGTGTTGCAGGTGTCCAGTGGGAAACATGGGGAAGGTGCACTGTCTGCAAGTATGTGCCACTTGGACAGATGGACAGGGTGCCATGCCATCAGTAGGCCACTGCAATCACTCCATACTTACTATCAGTCACCAATATGCAGTGTACTACACACATATTGGCTGTTGCCTCGGCATGTGTGTGTATGTATGTGACATGGGGTGAGAGTGTGCTCTGGGTAATACTGGGGTTGCTAACTGTGATTGCCTGGCCATGATGTCATGTGTATGGATAAGTGATTGCACCCCAGTCTCTCAGCTATTTCACATCTGGTAAACCTGTACAGTGGGCAATGTGATATAGGGGCCACCATAAATTGCAAAACCTGCCCCACATTGGGCCCAGGTGTATCACTCAGACACACACACACACACACACACACACACACACACACACACACACACACACACACACACACACACACACACACACACACACACACACACACACACACTCTGGGAGTTGAACTCCTACCTACTGAGTTTACTACGCAGTTATAGTACGCGCCATGAAGATTACTGAAGTACTCCTTCCTTGAAGGCGTATTCCACATTGGATGACATCAGCAGGACTGCCAATGTAGGCCATTGGATATGTACTGAGTGTGACTAGCCAAAAATGCATTGCTCCACACACAAACGGTGGAACACACACAAAACATACACAACCAACACACATGGGTATAGAACCCTTAACAGAGGTCTATATCACACTACAGCAGTATGCAGTTACAGGACACACTATGGAGATTACTGGGCTACAGCTTCCCAGAGGTGTATTTCTAGGTGGATGACATCAGCAGCCTTGCCAAAGATGGGCATTTGAATTGTTGGGAGTGTGACTACCCTAAAAAGCATTGAGCTCACCATAGACAGACACACACACTTGTCATGTCTGGAAATTGAACTCCTACCTAACTATTTTAGTCAAACTATGGCAGTACACAGTTAGGGTACGCGCCATGCAGGTTACTGGGATACATCCTTTCGAGGGATGTATTTCTAGGTGGATGACATCAGCAGCCTTACCAAAGTGATGCATTACAATTGTAGTGAGTGTGACCACCCTAAAAAGCATTGCATTCTACACAGACAGACACACACACTTGCCATGTCGGGGAGTAGAACAACTACCTACCTAATTTATCACACTACAGCAGTACGCAGTTATAGGATGTGCTATGGAGATTACTGGGCTACATTCTTCCCAGAGGTGTATGTCTAGGTGGATGACATCAGAAGCTTTGCCAAAGTAGAGCATACAAACTGTATGGAGTGTGACTACCCTAAAAGCATTGCGCTTTACACAGATGGGGTCAGATAGACACGCACACTTGCCATGTCTGGGAGTAGAACAGCTACCTATCTAATTTATCACACTACAGCAGTACACAGTTATAGGACATACTACAGAGATTACTGGGCTACATCTTTCCCAGAGGTGTATTTCTACGTGGATGACATCAGAAGCTTTGCCAAAGTAGAGCATACACATTGTATAGAGTGTGACTACCCTAAAAGCATTGTTCTCTACACAGACAGGGTCATACAGACACACACACACAAGCACACTTGCCATGTCTGGGAGTAGAACAGCTACCTACTTAATTTATCACACTACAGCAGTACACAGTTACAGGACATGTTGAGATTACTGGGCTACATTTTTCCCAGATGTGTATTTCTTGGTGGATGACATCAGCAGCTTTGCCAAACTAGTGCATTTAAATTGTAGGGGGGGTGTCTACCCTAAAAAGCAATGCTCTCTACACACAAAAACAACTACACACATGCACTCACACACACACACACACACACACACACACACACACACACACACACACACACACACACACACACACAAAGTTGCCATGTCTGGGAACTGAACTCCTACCTAACTACTTAATCACACTACAGCAGTACACAGTTATGGGACATACGCCAGAGCTTACTGGAATACAACCTATCCAGGGATGTATTTCTAGGTGGATGACATCAGCAGCCTTACCAAAGTAAAGCATTGCAATTAGGGAGTGTGACCACCCTAAAAAGCATTGCTCTCTACTCAGACAGACACAAACACGCAGTTGCCAAGGCTGGAGTTGAACTCCTACCTAACTAGTTTATCATACTACAGCAGTGCACAGTTATGGGACATGCCACAGAGATTAATGGAATACAACTCACCTAAGGTCTATTTCACAGTAGATGACCTCAGTAGGCTTGCCATAGTGGGGCTATGGGGAGGGCAGTGTATGTGCATGGGCCATAACCCATTCATCTCGGGGTTGATATGTCACATGCGGGCACAACCTGGGTCATATTCCACAGGTCCGTGTATACAGCTGCTAGATGACTACTTCCTTGAACAGTCATGTTGCACAGCTGGCATGTGCACCACATACTCTGTAATGCTGACAGACACCAGTGGCTAGTATTTGTAGTGTGTGACATCACACCCTCGTGTGGTTGTGGGCCTTTGGCTATGTGTGGGTGGGAGAGCCCTGGATGGCTCCTTGTCATAGTCACCCTCTTCCACACATCTATGTATGTCTACCTTTAGCTTATCATAGTGTGTTGTCCTTACATATATGCCTGTATTATTATTATCCACTGTGTGTGCAGACATGGCCTTCATACTGAGGAGTGTCTGCACTAACATCTGCGGCTGCCAGATATGTCTGGTCCACTGGTGTTTGCAGACATGGCCTTCATATGTTTAAGTGTGTGAGCATGCCCAGTATGACCTTTCAGTATGTTGTTGACTAACATTGCCTTCATTACTCTAAGTGTGTGGGCAAGCCCAGCATGGCCATCTGTATTGTATGGGTGGATCGGGTCCAGGTAGTTTGTACTGCATTGCTGACCTTTGTGTTGTACACCTACAGGTAGCATGCTGTCTCTGCAGGGTCTCCGTCGATCACTTGACATGGACTGTTACTACATTTCTGCATAGGAAGGGGGGGCACACCTGACTATTTCTACGTTTCTACACAGGATTGGGGGGGCACACCTGACTGTTACTATATTTCTACATAGGATGGGGGGAGCACACCTGACACTTGCACACATTTGCTAGGACTCTACTGGTATGTCAGGTACTCCATTTCAGCCTGTAGTCTTACCTATCATGCTGGCTAGAGGCATACCAATGTACTGACCTGCTGTAGTCTGTCTGTGTAGGCCTGGGGGGGGGGGGTTACCCACAGACCTCAATCAGAGGCCATAGCACAGCCTTTGTTTGTGTTTGTCTACATCTGTTCTGGTGGCTGTGACTGGTGTTGGGTATGTGACCTCCCCCTTGACTGGCATGTGAGAGTCACTTACCTTGTGGGTGTCCCAGTATTGAGGGTGGTGCTGCAGGGCTGCCTATGTCGGATGCACATAGTACACTCCCTACACATGGTTAGGCACAGGTAGTGTAATGTTTGGCATCCCTTTTACTGTATGTGAGAATCGGACAGAGGTGTTATTCCCTGGGTCCCTCCTGTGTCAGTGTATGTGCTATGCGTTGCCTCTTTGTGATGGCCAGGACATACTGGGCACACCTCCTTCTGCCTACTGGGGCAGGCTCAGGTTGTTGTTCCTCCGAGTCACTCTGTGCCTGTGCAGGCCTTGGCATTGGTGTGGGGCTGTGTGGCCCTGCCCCGTGCTGTTCCTGCTGCAGCTGTTTCCACAGGATCATATTGTGTAGCATGGCACATACAAGGACAATTTGGGTACATGTAGCTGGTGAGTACTGCAAGGCTCCACCAGAAGTGTCCATGCACCGGGACCGTGACTTGAGCATCCCAAACACACACTCTATTATGATTCTTGTTTGTGCGTGTGCTTCATTATGTAGTTCTTGTTCGGGTGTGTGTGCATTTCTGATGGGTGTCATCAGCCAAGGCTCCAGTGCGTATCCAGCATCCCCCACTAGGTGACCATGTGGGATGTCCCCATTGGCAAATCTCTGGTACAGCTGCGTCAGATGCCAGATGTGGGAATAGTGACAGCTTCCAGGGCAGCCAGCACACACATTCATTATCATGCCCTGGGCATCGCACACAACCTGGCAGTTGATGGAGGGGAAGCCCTTGCGGTTGATGTAGACCCTACCCCACTCACCGGGTGGTGATTTGATTCATATGTGTGTGCAGTCTACTGCACCCACTACCTCAGGGTAATCCGCTATTTGGTAGAAGAGACACATATTGCTGGCTAATGCCTCACGGGTGTTGGGGAAATATACGTGCTCACCGACATGTGCTAACATGGCATCCAGGAATTGGTAGAGTACCTTGGATGCTGATGCCTGTGAAATCCCCATCATATCCCCAGTTGGCCTTTGGAAGGTACCTGTAGTTAGTATTCTTAGGCCTACACATACCTTAGTATCCGCTGGGATGGGTTCCCCTCTATTAGTTCTGTGTGTCAGGTGTGGCCGGCACAGCTCAACAATTTGCTGTAGGAGGTCCCTGTCCACCCTGTAGTGCTCCACTATCTCCAGCTCATGTAGCCCTGGTAGGTTACCCTGGGTCTGTACACTCTTCTCAGTCTCCTCACTGTGGGCTGGTCAGCAGCATTCACATCCTCACCACCCTCAGCCTCTTCCACAAGTTGTATGATAGCTATTCCAGCCCCTATCATTTTGCTGTTGTGAGTGTTAAAAGTTCCCCACTTGTTTACACCGGTGGTGTAGAGTGTGAGAGAAACCAGAGGTGAAGGTGTTTGCTTAATTTATAGTAGTGTTCTGGGCTGGGCTGGTCTGCTGCCTGTGTAATTGGCTGATTCTGATAAATTTCACCTGCCAGCTAAGCTACTTCTCCTTGATTAACTTCCTACTGCTGTTTTCCCTTCCCACCGCCTTCCTGTTTAAGCCCGTGTATGCACCGTGCAAACAGAGTGCTCAAATGTGCACACTGCTGCTATTTCCAGGTTTCACCTCTTTTTTCTTCCTGTAATTCACGGTGAGCAGCACACATACCCATTTAGGCTTTGTAAAGAGTGCTATGCAGGTTTAGACACACCCCCTAGTTAAGCTCTGCTAAGCTGGGAGCAGACCCGAGCCACAGGGCTCCAGTCCGCTTACAGGTTGCCTGACACACCCCCCATGATGTCACCTAACTCCTACACTTTCACCAGGCTATTTCTACTGTTACACTGTTGGGACCTGGCTCACATGCTGGGGAAAACTGGGATTCGCTATCCTTCCCCTCATTTGCATAGGATTGCCTGCTAATGCATAGTTACATGTCTCAAACTGAGCCTCCCCCCTTAGCAACCACTACTTACTGGCCGGATTGTATTCTGCCTGCCATTTACTTGCATGGGAGAATACTGATTTTAGTTAGAATGCTTATTTTAAGTTTATTTTATTATTTTCCCCCCGATCCCATTTGCACGCCACTGCCCTACGCTTAAACAGCCGAGATCGGCGATGTATAAAATAAAAGTTGATTTTTTTTATTTTTTGATTTGTCTGCAATGCCAGTGGCCTTATACTTGGCCATTGGCATGCTTCCTCAATGATATGCAGCCTTTATTTGGAGCTGCCACAGCTCAGTTTTGGATTTTTCAGAAATGTACTTGGTTACTAACCGAGTACATTTCTGCTGATTGCACTAGTCCTGGATTGCAAAATCACCTCATTTGCATGGATTTCTCCTGCAAATGGGGTGATTTGCATACAAGGTCTTCGTCTGTGCAGAATTAGTGCAGGTGCTCTCATGCACGCCCCTGCAGGCTGTTACTGGATCGCACGGCAGACATATTGCCTGCTAGAGCTCCTGCACTGATCCTGCATGCCGTGCAGGGCATAGTGAATCCGGGGGAGAGTAAGCCACTGAAAATCATTCCCTTAGATCCAATAAGTGTAATACTAATGGAGACACTGAAGTTGATCTCAGTTTTTGATGGTGATTTCTTTTTGAATAACTCCTTCAAGAAGGGAAGTAATTCTTCAAAGAGAGGTACATTGTTTTTTGCCAGTTGATGGTGATGGTTTTCCTTGTGACCGCTAAAATTTTCCAAATCAGATAGTAATCATTCTTTTTGTTGAACAGATTAGATGAAAAGTTGTACAATACTAAACATTTGTCTAAAAATATTTTGTCAGTCCACAAGGCTTTTAAGAAATGGTCTATATTTTCTCAAAAATGTATTAAAGAAATACAATCAATATGATGCCAATTAGCTTTAGTTATTTGGTCACATCTCCAACACTTTTTGTCAACATTTTTATAAAATTTGTTTAATTTTTAGGAGTATAAAAAAATCTATGTATACATCTTCAAGTGAGAGTATGCAAACAATGAACAGAAGACATACCTCTGACAGAGGATGTCTGGTATTGTTGGTTTGCACTGGACTCAGTTCTACATTACTTTTTACTCTGCCATTTACCAGCTTGGATTTATAATGGCTGCTCTGATGGATATATGAATTCTTTCCTATTGTAGTTTCCACATTACAAGAACAATTGATATTGTTTTACATGCCTTGGTTGATGGTCAGCAACAGGACAACATGTCTTTTTCTGGGCTGTCAGCTATGTTACTGTTAAGCAAACTTTCAAAGGCTTGAAAGTGCATTTAATAAACTTTGTTTGCATTACATCTTCACCTTCTAAAAGCACATAAGTGGATATAGGAATATGTACTTCTGATGTTGATTTTGTTAAACACTGGCATAATAAAATCATAGCATTCTAGCACGGATATGAAAACAACACATTAATTTGTCAGAATGAGAACAATAAACATTAAAGCACAAAATTTGAAAAACTACACATTAGTTTGTCAGAATAAAAACTCAACAGACATAATAAAGTCATAGTGTTCAAGCATAAATTATATGGAAAGCCTGATAATAGGAAGATACAGCATTATTTACATAACAGATGATTATCATAATGATTATTTAGAAGTCATGAAATATGGTAACAGATTATATTGGTGAAGACATAGGATAGTATGAGTAGAGAGAGAGAGGGTGCTTTAGAGATGATAGTAGGAATAGATGTGGAAATGGTACGAGTGTAACCTCAGGGGAGTATGTGTAGAGGAAGGCAGGGTAGGGTAAGTTAGTAGTGGGGATAGAGAGAGAGCAGAGGTAAAAAGGTGTAAGAGTACCTCAGCCTGGGCTCATACACGAGCAAATTCAAGCTTTGTTGAAGTATTCTTTTATACAGGTTTTGAAGGAGTGCAGGTTAGTAGCAGTTTTGATAGTTAAAGGAAGGGAGTTCCATAGTTTTGCCGCACAGCAGGAGTTAAGGGTTTAGGCCTGGGGTTTTGTTAGGTTTATAATTTGTGAGAAGATGTTAGTATTCAGACCTGTGAGGTTTATTTTGGATATAAAAGTTGAGTCCGATAAGGGCTATGCAAGCTTTTAATGATCAAAATGTAAAAAATATCAGATTTTGATAAATGGACATAAAACAGGAAAAATAAAATATACATAACAGAGATAGTAATGACTATAATGCCATATAATAATAATAATAATAATAATAATAATAATAATAAAATAATAATAATAATATAATGCACAACACAATGCAGAAGAGAAAATGGCTAGGCTTAAAATTGCCTCCAAGGGCAGCTAGCCTAGTACTCTAAGAACCTATGCCAATATGGTTGTCAACTGAGTCTCAGGTAAACAAACACTTTGCTTTGGCCCAGTCACACAAAATAATAGATTTCAAACCTGAAATAAATCTAAATGAAAATGAAATGGCTCTTTTCCTAGATCACTTAAGAGAACCAAATGCTATTAAATATAAAATATTATAAAGGGATTTTGAACAACATCAACATAAGATCCTTGCTAAATTGTTAGAATCTGAGAAAAAGGAACCATCAAATTCCATCTTTAAGAGACATAAACTTAGGTGTACCATTAAACCATCCAAGGGACAATCCATGGAAATTCCCAAATAGGATCATAGGAGATTACTAGGCTATTGACCTAGAGATCATTTCAAGCCTAGCCATTTATCCCAATATAATACCACACATACTCTATTCAATACCAAGGATTCCATTTATTGAGTGCCCATGTCCAGGACACTTCAAACCCATTCTTATTTATTAATTCAAGAGCTTGACATTACCTTTTAACTTTAGCTCAGATACCCCTACCCTGTCAAGAGAAGATGTGGATTTTCTTCGCTCCTCTATTTCAGCTGAGAAAGTTAACTCAACAGTGACATACTAGATGCTTACTGGTTCCAGATCGTTTCAAGAAGATTAACAAATTCTCTTTCTTATGTGGGCTTTTTTCCAGTATTCTCTGCTTAGCTACTCTTAGCACCTCTGCTTATTGGGAGGCTCTTTTGCAGTAATTCCCAAATGAGGGAAGAACTTATCCTAACCTTTAAAGTACAAGCCTGTTTTCCTTGCAAATATGGAACCCAAAATGCATACTATACTTTATCTACCTTGTTATAAAAAATTGGAGAAAGCTGCAGAGTACTGAACAAGGTGATTTTGTTAAAGGTTGCAATCCTTCCAGTCTGGTTATGACACACTTCACATTCTGGCTAACGTAAAATATGTACACAGCCCTTGGGTCATAGGACTGCATAGCACTGGGATAGTTTCTGACAATGAAAGCTGGTCTTTGTCTTTATCAGTCTTGACATTATGGGCTTTCCAAACCATTTCATTTATTATGGAAAAAGGTCTATACTCACCAATAGTTAAAGTTACAGCCAAAAGAGTCTTCATCTTAGCACATTTTCTCTGGATTCTGAAACTTGGTAGGGATACTTTTCTTATTTTTAGTCAGTTCGAAGACCCATAATAAGAAAGATTTACAAAATAATGCAATGTTCTTCTGTTCTGTTAGTGAACACTGAACATCTGGCTTATGCAGTAGTGTCACCCTGCTCATTCTTAGTATTCCAGTAAATCTCTTTTTTTTTTTTTGCAGTCCTGGAGGAGACCACAGATATATACAGAAATCACTATACGTATAAGCTAAATATAGGTAATGTCTAGGTACTTCCAACTCCTCTGCACACTCACATTACTTTAATTGAAATCTCACGCCAAGAATTGGATTGGGGCCAGTTCAGGTTTAAATAAATGTTTACTTACTTGAGTCCTGATATTCAACTTATGAAAAATTAAACTTTGAATAATTTTAGAAGTAGACTGATATCTAACTTTGACAGATCAATTAGACTTCCATTTTCATTTCCAGGAAGAATGAATGTTACAAATAAAATAGCAGTTTACCCTAATTATGTCATCCACTGCTAACACCCCATACATTAAATTCCTTAATGAAGGGTGGCTCTCCCATATATTTAAATTAGTTCAGCAATTTCTTTGGAAAATAAAACTACCTTATAAATGCACATGCTAATCTGTGTCACCCAGTTTCTGAGAGTAGTGATCAATTCCTAATTTCAAAAACTTCTACTTCACATTGTGGCTGCTCTGTTAACTACTATCAGTCAAAAAATGAAAGGTCAGTGTTATCACAAAAAATAGCAATATGGAAGTTTATATTTACCTTACACATCTTAGGATCATAGGAAGTTACTAGGCTATTGGCCCTGAGGCCCTTACAAGCCTAGCCAAGAGTTTAGCCCATGTTTAGACAAATCAGCACCCAATGTCCTGTCCAGCAGGGACACGGGTGGAATCCCAGGGATGTATTTACTATTTCCCATCCAGTTATCCAGGTTGCACTTAAAAGGGGTAAAAAGGTACTCTGCTTGATATGGAGAGAGTCTATTCCAGAGATGGGGGAGTCTTTGGGACACAAATTTGTCCCGCCAGCAAGTCCTACTGATGTCACAGACAAGGTTGAAGCCATGCATGCTGGTTACTCAAGTGGAGCTTGACTTGCGGATATGCAGCAGTCCCATCGAGGCAGGGTCCGAGATCATCTTGTATGCCAGACAGAGATCACCTCTGAGGAGTCTGTATGAAACTGAGTAGAGGGATAGGGCTTTTAGCCTATCTGTGTATGGTAGATTTTTGAAGCACTGGATTCTCTTGGTGAGGAACCTCTGTGGTCTCTCCAGCTGCTGCATGTGCTTTGTGACGTATATGCTGAATAGGGCATTGTACTCAATAATGGCCCTTATAAGGGAAGAATACAGAGATGTTAGGACCTCCTTGTCCCTGGATGAGATACTCTTACTTATGAGGTAGGCCATGTAGAAAGCTTTCTGTACAATGGAAGCAACATGGTGGTCAAAAGTCAGGTTGCTATCAATCTGGGTACCCAAATACCTCAGGACTGATTGCATGTTTAGGATGTAATGTGATAATTTGTGGGGATGTCACTCTTCCCAAAGGGGATGATGATGCTTTTTTTGTATTCAGCTTGAGGCCATGTTTCTGGCACCAGTCATTTGTTTGGGTGAGACCCTCTTGGAGGATGTCCACGTCACTAGGAGAACTGATGACAGTGCCCAGCTTCCAGTCATTTGCAAACTTGGTAAGCCATAACCCACTGGTTTTGGCCTACACCTCAGAAAAGTATATCCCAAATAACAAGAGGGCCCAAGACCAAACCCTGCGGTACGCCACTTGATACGGGTCTACTGCTTGAGGTGGCTTCCCCAATTTTGACTAGGTGGGTTCTATCAGTGAGCCAGTTAGCTACCCATCTGGTAACATACAGATTGATGCCTAGTTGACAGAGTTTATCTATTATGCCCGAGTGGGGAATAGTGTCGAAGGCTTTGACCAGGTCAAGGTAAGCGGTGTGCACTGTCTTCTCCTCGTCCATGGCTTTGGTGACTGTCTCAAAAAAGTCGACCAAATTTAACAGACATGACCTCCCCTTGACAAAGCCAAACTGTGTGTGATTGAGTGTTTGGAGGTTGCCAATGTCCTTGTTATTGAGATCCAAGATAATCCGTTGCAGGGCCTTGCAGATCAAGCTAGTTAGGCTGACGGGTTTATAATTTCCAGGATTGGTGGACACTCCACCTTTGTGTAAAGGGATGACAGTGGCTGTCCTCCACTCAGCTGGGATGAAGCCGGTACTCAGGCTTTGGTTGAATAGACTGCCTAACGGTGCTGCAAGTTCCTGCTTGAGTTCATGTAGGATGCAGCCTGGGATGTTATCGTGTCCCATGGAGGCTGTATTTTTTGCCTTTGACAGAGCAGTGATGACCTGATCCCTAGATATAAGGGGAAGGGGGCAGGTACTGGGAATGTCCTGATTTACTGATATAGGAGACAGAGGGGTGAAATCTTCAACTCCCCGACTGGAATGTCAGTGAAGGCTTGGGCTCATCTTTCTATTCTCTTAGGCTAGTTACTAAAGATCAATGCAGGCAAACCATTTGCTAATAATCCTAAATTTATATTCAGTTATTCACCAGAAATAAACTATTTGTTTCCCAGTTCACACAATGATGGTAAATTACTGTGTCTGGTTGAGATGAAATCACAGGATTGGGGAGGAGTCTTTTTTTACCTTTATTTGAGAGACAGCAAACTACCTGCTATATCAAAGGTAATGGTCAATAGTTTGCCAAATGACAAAAATCCTTCAGAGTGACCCTTATACCTAATTTACATTTACTGTGTCTAAAAACAACACTTTACTGATACATTTAAAATGAATGCTGAAGCAGGTGGTTATTGCTTTAAATATGGCTTGTGAATAGCAGATATCAAACATATGTTATGGTCATGCAGTAAAGCACAACAGATGTGAGAAATAATTGAGTCTGCAGAAGAACCTACAGCTAGGTATGAATATTTCTCTCACAAGAAAATCTAGTCTCTTAGGAATGTTCCATCCCTGGATTACACAGAGAATTTACTTAAGCAACATAATGACCTTATCAGGTTTAGGTCTGCACTTCTATTTGGACTTCCCTGAATTTAGGGAAACAGTCTGCCATCCTCAAGTTTATGAACTTATAAAAAACTCTAAGAACAGTTTATCAAATAAAAAGGTTAAATGGCAAATTTCACCATCAACTGTATCACTGACTAATTGTGGGAAACTGATATCCACTTCTACAAGAACCACACAACTAGGGAGATACCAAGTACAAAGGATGAGAGGTAGAGGTCAGTGACATTTGCTTCTTTCAGTTCTACACACTGTGAAGCAAATATTATTTTAACTTGTACAAATGCCTGGTGGATATATTGGTTTATTATGATTTAATAATTTTTAACCTTGTTTTCTGTTTTCCTACCTATACCAATTGTAAAACATAATAGAGCATATCAAGATGCGTGTATGTGCATGTGCATGCACATACACATACGTTCTATTAATGATTAAATGTCTCTCATCATAAGTCACAATATCCTGTATATTTTTAATACATTTTAATACACTGACTGAAATCCATATAAATTAATTTACTTTATAACACATTTAAATATATTATGAACAACCCAAATGAAATGCATGATCTAAATTGAGAATAAAATTCCTAAAAATCTTGTCATTTTTCATAAAAGTTTGAACAGTGGGTAGGATGAAAGGATGAAAGATGTGTCGTGGGCAAGTGGGTGAGGAACTATTATTTTATATGCAAAGAATCAAATAAGAACTACAGGTTTCTGCTTAGTAGGCATTTGACACTAGGTCATTTCTGCTATCACATTTATGACATCAGAAAACAGCAGGACTGGGTATTTCTCAGTCAGTACAAAAGCAACTAGAGAGCGGAAGCTAACAGTAGGTTTTGGTGAAGCAGCTAGACGAGACACATAAGGAAGGGAAACAGAGGGAATCAGTTCGGTACTATTACTGGATTGAATCTGGGTAATCTGTCATCCGTACAAATAAGGACAAGGGTGATAGGGGACTAAGGCACAGTAGAAGGGAGGGATACAGATGACCACAGATAAGTATATGACACTGGTATTATTGCTTTAGAGCAAAGAATGGGTGATTTTGAAAGGTGTGAAAGTGATATTACCATTCCCATCTGCAACACAGCACTGTTTTACCCTGTCCACCAAACAAATATTAAGCCCTTATTCCCTGTTGGCCCACTCATTTCTCCTGACGTCTGGTATCCTAGGATACTGAGAAAGGGAAATTACATCTGAGGATAACAACCATCACCCAGCAGGAAGTAGAGTAATTTATGTTCTCTCACCCTGTTGGCTGGAAAGCATTATGCAATGCCTGCTACACTGGAAATTTTGCAGGTGCGTAGTTCTGCACATACACAGTTCCACAAAAATTACTCCCCAGAGGCTCTAGATGAGAGTCCTGTAATCCTTCCTGTAGGTGGAGTTTCCATTGTGGAACTCTGCCAACACCATACCCTCAGAAAGGGTGAGATGGTGTTGGCCATTCACTTCCATCACCCTCTGGGCTGGTTCCTCCAGCACCTGGGCCACTAGTTCAGTCTGATGCATCTGAAACACAGTGCCAAAATCTCTATACTGCATCAACAGCCTTGGCCATCACATTTGTTATACATTCAGTTCCATGGAATGCATTTAAGGTTGGATCTTCCAAACACATTTGTCTTGTAATTTGTTTGCCCTAGTAACTTCCTTTTGCATCTTTATAAATAAAATCATTGGATGGTGCAATGCAATTTCCGTACAAACCCATATAGGAGTTATTTTTCTGAGCATTACCAGTAAGTTGTACACCAATAATGGAAGCCTTTCCATATGAAAAATATTAAGTCATTAATTTCAAAAACTGTCAATATGAGATCCTCAGTAACAGTACAGATGTAAGGCTCAGAAAAGCCCTCCCAAAAATGTCACTTCATAAAGATGGCATACCGGTTCTACAATTCTCTTTAGAGTATGACATTTTAAAGTGCACTTTGTTCCTTTTACATAAAAATGTACTTAATTTTCACATTTTTTTTTTATATATCACCTATAGTTATACGTGGGTAGAACTGCAAAGTTAACACATTCTCCGCCACAATAATATAGCTGTGTGTGATCCTCACTGTCATGCAACATGCAAGATTAATTTGAGTGCACTACATATTCTTTTCCTTACCAAACTGAGATGATGGCTTACTTTCTATAGGTGACTCTTGGCCGTGACTTCATTAATGGTCGTACCAACGTTTGCAGATGGCCTTCCACACACCAAAGTGTTGGATAGTATTTTTCCTTAACTATAGGGCAGTTCTTTTCCAGAAATGAAGAAAAATGTTTGCTAGTTACAAGAAGAGGTCTCTGAAATACAGAAATAAAAACTTTAGTAGAGTTACATGCAGTACACCAAGAAGAAAATTACAGCCCTCTTACAGTACGCAGGATAAGACACAGTCAAACAAGAAGCTCAATTCTCACATTAAAGTCAGCAATTACCCCTTCACTTAGCTTGGCTTTGTACTGCAGGGGAACAGATTTCTGAATGCAGCCTAGGTGACCTGGCTGTGACCAGTGACCCTGACAATGGAGAAGCCAGCACAAAGAAGGGAAGTAAAGAGGTGTGGCTCTCTTGCCTCTCCCGGGGGGGGGGGGTGTATGTAAAGGTACAAAAGGCAGTGCTAACTTCCTGTTGGAGGCTGGGAAGCTCACTGTTCATACCTTGGGGGTGAGAAGGGATGTCTGGAGGGAACAACCCTTGCAGAAGTGAGGGGACATCCTTTGCTGTCATCCCATTGCACATTCTTCTCCTAAGATTTGGCAGACGTATGCATTAGGAATGGTGGAAACCAAAGACAGAATGTCGAACAATCCCTGATGGTTTACTATTACATAGATGAGGCTAGGAAGCTTGACTACTGCAATCCCCCAAACAAACTTCCAAAGCACGTAATGTTGAAGGTATACAATACCAGTATAACATCGAATTCTGGAAAACCTTACCATTATGGACCCAGGAACAAGCACTAACATGGTACAGAAGTTAGGCAAAGTCGAACAGTCAGTATTGCCTATCTTCGGTATTCTGAATAGAGTTTTTTTTAAGTTTGGACTTGTTCTGATCAAACTTCCAAGCCTCTATGTTGCAATTGTAAACCACCCCTAATGGCTGTCTGAATGATGGCTCCTCCCAGATGACCCTTGCCCCAATAATGGGAAACAAATGGGCCAAATGGCTATGGAGAGTTTGATGATAGACAGCAGGAGTAAAGCCTAATCTTCAGTGCAGTCTGTAACATACATTTACTACTATCCTCTCATGCAACAGATTATGCTCTGCCCCAGAATCCATGCTGTACTGCTGTCAAGTGATTCTGAAACAGCAATATTCTTAAAGATTATAGAACATACACCCTGATCCACATCTGCATTCCTGTGTGTACATGATACAAGGAAATATGACAATGCAAAATGATTGCTGTCTATCCACCAAAACACAAATCCCACCAAGTCACGTTAGTAGGTAATATACCAGTCTCTTAAAAGAAATATCAGGAATGGGGATAGTTATCACAGGAAAAGCAAAACAGCAACCCACAATAAAATGGCACTATCATATGAAAAAAACAAAAACGGTATAAGAAGTCTGCACCACTCTGAAGGCACAGACAAGTTCCTCTTTACTTTGGAAAGCATTCCTAAGGAGTAAGTAGTTGGGATAAACTTCAAGCCATGGACAGATTAGTCTCCCAACTGTATACAGCATCCATAGATCAAATAAAAATGCATCCCACTTCACAAACAGTTGCATTTGTATTGTTTCTGGGAAAACTGTTCTCAGTATAGCCCATTTTTTTTTCCATTTCTGTTAAACTTATCAGGTACAAGAGACATACGAGGAACAGTCCATGTTAGCTTACTGGAGGTAAGACTAAATTGGAAATCTTAGATTAGTGCATTAGAAAAAGTACAGTTTTGTACCTACCATAAATGTAGATGTTCGAGGGCTATTACAGCTGCAGTAATCACATATGGGTTTTCAGCCGGCAGGCGGTCCCTCGGTCGGCCGAATTCCAAAGTCTTGGTCCGGCGTCGGTTGTTGTCGCGTACTCTTCTGACGTCAGGAAGGCTAGAGTATAAAAGACACAGCCGACGCCATCTTCTTCAGTCTTTCTTGCCCCAGATGTCAGGTGCCCCCAAAAGGAAGGCAATACATAAATTAGTCTAATACACAAAAGTAAGCAAATAAAACATAGCAGGATAACCCAGTCAGCAGGTATGAATAGTTATTCAAACCCCAAGGTCTTACCAAGTGGGGAAGGAGGGTGGGAAACCTGTACTGCAGCTGTAATAGCCCTCGAACATCTACATTTATGGTAGGTACAAAACTGTACTATGTTCATCGTGCATTACAGCTGCAGTAATCACATATGGGTAGAATCCCAAAGCTATGCATAGGGTGGTAGGTACTATAGGGAACTGGGTTGAGCTAGAATGCCCTGCAAAACTGCAGTAGCAAAGCCTGCTCTTGTTCTGGAGTATAAAGGCAGATGGTAGTGCTTTGTGAAGGTATGTACAGAACTCCAAGTGGCTGCCTCCAAGATATCTTTAGTAGGCACTCCTCTGAGGAAGGCTGTAGAGGTGGCTGTGGCCCTAGTGGAGTGGGATCTGATACCAGTAGGGACAAGCTTTCCATGATAGGAGTAACAAAAGCGTATGCAGTGACCAATCCACTTGGAAATGGTCTGTTTAGTTACAGGTTTCCCTTGACCCCCCACAGCATAGGAAACTAGGAGTTGATCTGATTTTCTGAAGGATTTGGTTCTGTCCAAGTAATAACGTAGCTGCCTATGGATGTCTAAAGAGTGAAGCAGCCTTTCGCCCTTGTTTTGAGGGTTAGGGTAGAAGGTAGGAAGGTGTATGGCCTGGTTTAAGGCTACCCTAGATACCACTTTAGGCATAAAGGAAGGGTTGGTACGCAGGGAAACCCTATCCTGATGGAATATGAGGAATGGCTGCACCGCCATGAGGGCCTGTAACTCAGATACCCTACGAGCTGAAGTGATGGCCAGGAGAAAAGCTGTTTTCCAGGACAAATATTGTAATTCTGTTGAAGCAGCTGGTTCAAAGGGAGGCAATGTCAATTTTTCCAGTACATAGTTAAGGTCCCAAGCTGGCACTGGTTGTTTCCTTGGAGGTCTTATGTTCTTAGCCCCTCTGAGGAACTGTCGTAGGAGTGGGTGTGAGAATAAAGGAGGATCCATGTTGAATTCCGCAGAGATTGCTGAGGCATGTATTTTGATTGAGGAAAATGAAAGTCCATTGCTCAAAAGTTCAGCTAGGTACTGTAAAATCTGAGGTAGGTTTAATTTTCTAGGGTCCTGCCTTTCTTCATTCCAACAGCAAAACCACTTCCATTTTGCGGAGTAAGCTTTCTAGTAGATGGTCTTCTGGCTCCAAAATGACATCCTGCACTTCTTTGGAGAGTAGTGTCTGATGTGATGTTAAGGAATTTTCCATGCAGCTAGGCTGAGAGTTTTCAGCTGACTGTGAAGGGTTTTGAAATTGTTCTGCGTCAGCAGTAGAGGTGTTAGAAGCAGGGGCCACGGAGGAGTGTGTGTTAGGCTCCTCAAGAGTGGATACCAGTGTTGTCTCGGCCAGTCTGGAGCAATCAGTATCATCCTCGGCTTGTCTGTTCTTACTTTCAAAAGTACCTTGGGCAGTAGAGGTAGTGGTGGGAATGCATAAACTGACCGAGTTGTCCATGTGAATGAAAGAGCGTCCACTTTCCAGGCCTTTGGGTGGAAGGTCCTTGAGCAAAACCTTTTTAATTGATGATTTTTGTGGGAGGCAAAAGGTCTATGTCTGGCCTCCCCACGCTTGAACAATCTCTGTGAATACGTGTGGATGTAGCTTCCATTCATGAGGGTCTGTCATATGCCTGCTCAGAGTGTCTGCCAGTGTGTTTTCCATTCCTGGCAGGTACTGAGCCTGAAGTTCCATTTGTCTTTCCAGAGCTAGGTTCCAAAGAGTCATGGTTAGTCTGCACAAGGGGTATGAATGAGTTCCTCCTTGTTTGTTTATGTACCACATTACTGTGGTGTTGTCTGTTCTTATGAGCAGTTGTCCTGGATGCAGGAATTCTCTGAACGCTGAGATTGCATTTATTACTGCCAGCATTTCTTTTTGATTGATGTGAAGATGCTTTTCTGTTTGGGGACATCTGACCTGAATGCACCTGTCCTTCATGTGTGCTCCCCAGGCGTAATCTGAAGCGTCTGTGGTTATGACTTGTGTAGCTTGAGGCTTGCAGAATGGGAGGCCTGTGTTTACTTGGCATGCTTGGGCCCACCATATGAATTCCTTTTGAAGACAGGGAATTATTGGAATCTCCACTTCCAAGCTGTGACTGTGTTGAGACCATAGATTTTTTAGGTACCATTGAAGTTTCCTCATGTGCAGCTTTACATGGGATTAGAAGAATGCAAGATGCCATGAATCCCAGAGCCTGCAGGATTTTCCTTGCAGTAAGCCTGGTACTTTTTGCAAGCATTTTTAAGTAATGAGATAGTTGCCCTTGTTTTTCTGTTGTAAGGTAAGCCATCTGGGTGTTTGTGTCCAAGTTGGCACCCAGGAAGGTTATTTTCTGAGAGGGTGTTAGCTTTGATTTCTCCTTGTTGATGGTGTATCCCAGAGAAAGCAGTAAGCGTGTCACATATGCCAGGTGTTTCAGAAGTACGTGTTTGCTGTCCGCTTGGATCAGGCAGTCGTCCAGATAAGGGTAGATTTGTATCCCTTGAAGTCTGCAGTATGCAATCACTGATGCCAGGCACTTGGTGAATACTCTGGGTGCAGTAGATAAGCCAAAGGGCAATGCAGAGAATTGATAGTGGTTTGAACCTGCAAGAAATCTGAGGTATCTTCTGCAACTTTGTCTGATTGGGACATGCAGGTATGCCTCCTTGAGGTCCAATGTTACCAGCCAAAACCCCTTGCCCAGCATGGGAAGGAGTTGCTGTAATGTGAGCATCTTGAATTTTGGTACGAGAAGAAATGTGTTTAGAATGGATAAGTCCAGAATGGGTCTCCAGTCGCTTCCTTTTCTTGGCACCAGAAAAGCCTTGAATAAAAACCTTGTGCTTGTTGGTGCGTAGGTACCTTTTGTATAGCCCTCATGTTTAGGAGCTTTGCAATTTGTAGTTGTGCCTCTACCCTTTGATTTTGTGGTAGGTTTGGCATGCCTCTCATTTTGGAAGAGTGTGAAAATGGAATTTGTAGCCTCTGTTTATTATGTCCAGAATCCATTTGTCTGTTGTGACAATATGCCAATTGTTTGCAAATAGTGCCAGTTTTCCTCCCAAAGGTGCTGCCAGTTGAATTTTGCTTGGCATGGAAATGAGGGAGTCATTGAGTCTGCTTTCTGTACTGCTGTGCACTGTCGTCACCACCTCTTGGTGTTGGTGATTGCCATTGTCTGCCTCTGTAGGACCCTTGGGGTTGTCCTCTGCCCCTTCCGCGTCTGTATCTGCCTCTTTGGGTCTTGTCAGTGGTTGGAAAGGACCAGTTTTTTGAAGGCCAATTCCTGCTGAACCTTGGTGGCTGAACCTGTAAGAAAGCTTTGACAGTTTGCATAGATTTTGCTTTTTCTTCCATTTACGTAATATATCCTCAGCATTAGCACCAAAAAGAACATCCTTATGTAAAGGTGCATCCAGAATTTTTGCTTTCACCTGGTCTGGTAGATTTTATTCCCTTAGCCATGCATGTCTGCGAATGACTGATCCGTAGCGCCGATCTGCTGGAGGCCTCTAGGGCATCATAACCACATTGTAAGGTGTGCTTACCCACTTGTTCAGCACTATGCATCATATCCTGCAACTCTTTTAAATCTGGTTGTTCAGGCTGTGACATTTTGGTCTTTAATTGTGATAACAGAAATTGTTGATATTTAATCATATGAAACTGGCAGTTTAAGGCCCTCATGGCTAGGGTGGCCGAGGTGTAAACCTTCTTACCCCACCTTTCTAGAGATCTAGATTCCCTTTCCGCAGGAAGTGGATTCTTGGCCGTGGAGGCATTAATTCCTTTAGGGCCTTGAGAAATAGTTTCAGGGTCTGCATTATGGCCTTTGTAGAGGAACTGATGAGAATTAGGTACTCTGTAATACCTATCCGGCTTAACTGGTGCAGGAGGCAGAGAATCAGGATTAAGGCAGGCCTCCGAGTAGACATCATCCAATACCTCCAAAACAGGAGGGATAGCCAAAGGTCTATGCTGAGGTAACCAGAGAAATTCCCTAAGCCTTTTCTTGGAGTCTGAAAGTCTTGGCCTTCCCAGTGGAAGTGCTCTCTCAAAGAGTGTAAGGTTTCCCCAAAGGAAAAATCCTCAGGGGGGGATACAGAAGGAATAGACTGCTCTGCATCCGAATCCTCGAAAGGTGAATAAGAGTGTTGTTCAGCATCAGAATGTTCTGATAAAATGGATTCTTGGTCAGAAGTAGGAGAATCCTCCTCTACTCTGGGTCTCTTGTCCGGAGGGGCCTGGGAGCCTCTGATAAGAGTGATAAGGTCTTCAGCCATTTTAAGCATGTGCTTTAGGCGTGGGCCCAGGTCTTGGGCCTTGTGTAGCAGGCCTAGTAAGTTGCTTGGCTGATTTGGCTTTAGTGAAGGCCTTGATAGAGAAAGATGATGAAGGCCTAAATACACCATGGGTGGATGTAGATCTATCCACATTGGTAGGCTCGGCATGAGCAGGGGCTTCCTTTGTAGTCTGGGATAGGGCAAGAACCAGCGGTCTCAGGCACAGAAGACCCCGCCGAGGGAGTGTCGACGGTAGTCAGGGACTGCAAAGGCGTCTCACTGAGAACCGGACCACGTGGAGCTTGTTTCGGCGTGGTGTCGGTGGAGACCGCGGTTCTCGACTGACGGTCCTTTCTTTGCTTAGACATAGCGGTAGTCGGAGTATCCGACGACATTTTATAATTAAACGCTTTACCAAAATAGTGCTGGGCGAACTCCGCCCGACGCTTGATAGTGCGTTTATTGAAGGTAGCACAAAAGCGGCAGCCCGAGACGTCGTGGTCTGGGCCCAAACAAGGTATGCAAAGGGAATGGAAATCCTTATGCGGTATTTGCTTCCCACAAGAAATACAATTATTAACTTTTTCTGACATCGGTCTGAGGCAAGAAAAGATTCCCCAACGGGGTACTTAGCTTTAATGAAGACTTCGGTTCCAAATTTTTCGTAATTCAGGAGCTGGCCGACCGGCACTTGCGAACTGCTTCTGCCGGGCACCGCGGCAAAAGACTGAAGAAGATGGCGTCGGCTGTGTCTTTTATACTCTAGCCTTCCTGACGTCAGAAGAGTACGCGACAACAACCGGCGCCGGACCAAGACTTTGGAATTCGGCCGACCGAGGGACCGCCTGCCGGCTGAAAACCCATATGTGATTACTGCAGCTGTAATGCACGATGAACATGCACATATGTGCAAATGCAGTGTGTTGTCATATGCCACCCAAATCCCACAATGTAACTTTGTTCATAACAGTTTAAATACTTGAAACAGCGTACGGAAACAGTAGCTGGTCCAGGTGCAAACTAACCTGATGCAGGTGAACAAAAACAAAGTTTAGATGATGAAGGTACAAAGCGCTATCAGTATGGATGTCACATATACTTTATAACTGTGTACTTTCTTCATGGACAAGAATACATGTAGTTGTTTTGGGCTTGCTATGTATAGTATCCTTTAGAATTACTACTAAACTAGACTTGATAGCTTTAAGTAAAATGCCTATCTCTCACTTCAGTGAAAAATATGAGCTTACCTCTATATTTTACATGGTGGGCCTTCCTTCTGACTCTGCCTTTTGTTTATACCACACATAGAATTATAAGACTTCCCTTCACAACCACCTATCCTCAAGCTATAAGTGTACCTGCACCAAGCCCCCCTAGAGAGTGTAAACCATGCTATTTCTTAGCAACCTTAACATTATCTTACACAAAAAAGAAAAAAAAAATGTAGACAGAGATTACAGAGACAGCACGCTATGCAGATCCTTACTCTATACTAATTGTTCAGCTTATACTACTGTACATTTTTCTCATTGTATTTACTCTGTATTTGTTGTACATACTTTTCTTTGTAATTCAATTTTGTAATTCCGACTGTTAATTTCTTGTATGGTGGAGCTATCCTCCCTGGGTTGCTACTGAAAATGGGTTATGTAAGGTCCAGTGGACTTTTCCAGCACAGAAAATGCAAACAAACAAATAAATTAAATAAAATGGTTTTCCAAACATAAGTGGCTTATTACATGTTCGAGATTTGGATGACAAGAAATTTAGCTTGAGAGCAAAAACCAAGAAGTAAGGCTTGGCATCCATGTTGAGAACACATAATAGATGGTCTTTGTAGTGCATGGATCTTTACCTGCTCCATATACTACCAGTTAAAAAAGAGAGAGAAAGAGAAAACATGTAGGACAGTGAAGAGTTTTATCATCTTTGAAAGCCAATAAAGCACTTAGCACTGTCAAACAAGCAGCAGCATACCTATCAGCTTCTTTGCTTAATAATTCTGGACAAATCCACAAATAAAAGAGTGGCGGGAGGGGCACAAAGGATCAAAATTAGGGGTAGTTTTTAAATATTGCTGTAATTCACTTAAAAAGTTAATACAGCGCTATGCCTTGCATCAACAAACATTCGCTAAACAATTAGAAGTATGTAACTCTAATGTCTGGCAATACTGACTGACTGTAATCTTCAGTGACTTACCAGAAAATCAAAAATGTTATGATAGACAAGGTAAAAACATAAGATAAAAATAAGGGATGCTCTGCAAAATGAGGGAAAG
This sequence comes from Protopterus annectens, assembly GCF_019279795.1. Lineage (NCBI taxonomy): Eukaryota > Metazoa > Chordata > Ceratodontiformes > Protopteridae > Protopterus > Protopterus annectens. The sequence continues at coordinate 581,284,872 of NC_056729.1, read as the reverse complement.
TTGAAAGGTATGGAGAGCAGGTAGAAACAAATGGCTTTTTATAGTACTAACAAATTTTCAAAGCTATTAGACACTTTGTCCTGCTGTTCTGCCAGGTTTTAAGAGCAAGGCATCCAACAACTTTTAAAAGCTATTTTACCTTATGTGCTTTCAGTGCCTAGCACAAGGCCTGATCTTAACAGTGCTTATGGTGTTCTTAATAAGTGTTTTTTATTAGCATCCCCAAATGCTGTTAACATTGGATCTCACGTTAACGATGCACTTAACAAGTTTATCTTTTTCATGATTTCGAAGCGTAACTGTGGTGCTCGTGTTATACCGATGTTTTCACAAGTCAAGCCAATGGGAAAGACAGCCATCACATATGGCTCAGAGTTGCAGAAGGGTATTTACTTAACTTTCATACCCTTTGCTGGCATCATGCAGTGTCATAGACATAGCTCTAAGCCAATGCATTCTGCCTTATTCAGGTAAACCCATACTGTGCCCATTTAGTTGTGCTTTTGCATACTCTGAAAACTGCTGAACATTGCATCAATCACAGGATTCAGCCCTGAAATGCTATTTTGCTTTCTCCACCCCCGGCATTGAACAGCTGGATAGCAGACACTCGATTCTCCCCTTCTAACTGCTTAAATCCCAGTGACTTAGAATATAGTTGAAATCAAAGTCTGACTGGCACCAGTGGGCCTACTAATGTGGCACAAAATATGCTGTACCCAATTCTCTGATAGGTATTTAAAAACAAATGTCCTTATCCTTTACTAAAGACTGTCAAATTTATACAGTTGGAATCACATTTCAGAATATACTTATTGCCATAGAATTTAATATTCTTATTTTTTCTTTAATTAAAATGTGTGCCTTCCACTGTCCTGGCTCCTTTATTATTTGTATAATAAAAACTTAAAAATCTCTCCATTCTTGCAAGAATACAGTACCATTCATAATAGTGGAACTATTTACTAGCAGAAGAGGCATATATTAACACCTAGTCTACCACTACCTCCATATTCAATTACCTGAATTGCACTCCTAACATTTGAACATTATGCAGTTATTTGTTGTAAGTATGAACTGAGGCAGAAAGAGACCCTTCATAAGCTAAAAACACATCTTTCAACAATAAATAGTAAAGTGCAGGTCACCTTACATAAAAAATACACAAAACACAACACAACGGTGTACAAGATGTTGATTTTTATCCAGAACAGTGTGAGTAAGTTATAATGTCACAGGTGGAGTGACTAAACCTTATTTATTTACTTGCTTTTTGTTGACCAGGTAAGTCTGACTAGGCCAGCAGCCTCTTTTTTGAGGAGACATGAGGTGAGTCATACTAACTGGGGAAAATTCGGACAGAGCACCAGGTAACTTGATCTCATCAGCAGTTTGCATTGTTGTATTTCCTGCTGTAGAAATGAATGAAAACAGTCTATTAGAGTGAATGCTTATTTTCCCAGGCCTTCAGCTGAGATACCTCTCAACTGTTACTGATTTTCAGGGACATCCCTGAGTTTGACTCAAATTTTAGCTCTGTCACTCTTAATTCATCCTAAAACTGGTAACTTTTGGAGGAAAAGTGCTGAATTCACAAATAAGAAAATAATTATGAGTTATAAACTTGCTTTACTGCAGAAAATGTATATTAATTCACATTCCCTTATTCTGTCAGTGTCTCAAGTTAATACTACTAATATTTTAAACGTGTCCCTGATTGTCCTTGATTTTTTTCTGGATTTTTTCCAGATTCTGTTGATATTTGCCCCTGAATGGTTGAGAGCAATGATGGAGAAGAGTATAGCTGTTTCTGCTTACCAAATTGAATAAAAATTGGTTGTGGATCAGTCAGCTCAGAATATTGAAGTATAAAGTAGAAGTCTTGTGAAGTTAAAATGATTGAAAATGCTTGATACTGCAGATACATAACAGTGAAAAAAGCTGGGGCAATATTGGAAAACCTTTACCAAAACTCTCCCTTTCACCTTCTGCTTCTTCATTTAGGAATCAAAAATTGCCAAACTTGCAGGATGCCAGCACTGCTTTCTCCTACGTAATTGGTCCTTCTGTTTCGCTTCCAAAAGGCTATATTTTCAGGACCACGTCAAGCTGTTAGCAAACTGTCAGTGTCAACATGCTGTGATGCGGCTGTTCTCCAAAGAAGGTACTGTTATTGATAAGAGTTTTTTTGTGTTCTGTGATTAAGTTGGTTGTTCTCTGCACAGTTGATATTCAGTCTCTTATTCATCCTGGAACAGAAACTTATTTTTTGGATGCATCATTTATGTTACCTGCACTTGTAGACAAGTGTCACAGTGTGTTTGAATCTAAACACATCTGAACAAAATGTGGAGTGACTTTGAGGTCTGGGCATTTCTGGCAAAAAGAAATGTCTGCTGTTTATGCAGCTTTGCAAAGACATTTTACAACAAGAATTGTGTACTTCTTTTTAGAACAGAGATGTGCAATTGTGTTTTACACTCTTCCAGTTAAGAAACCTCAGAGATTTATGGACAGGGATGTGAGGGAGCTTAGGTTGAATTGAAACTGCATGCTGGTGAAGTTGTATATTTAGATTGTTGTGTCCATACATGGTCTAGAAGAATAAAGTCCTCACTGCGCTCCACACCCATTTTCGATTAATGGCACATGCTCTGGAAAGGCCACAAGGGGAGGATTGGAATGAGCAGCCATTGTCCGCATGGCAATCCTGGGGCCAAGCTAGGGTACATTCCCTGTCAGGGAGCATGAGTAGAATCCTTGATTTCCTTACTGGCCTCAGACGAGGGTCAGATTGAGCCGAGTGAAGATAAGGCAAGTCCAGTAGACCTAGTGAATGAAGAACTGAGGACAGGAGGTGGGGTAGCTGATGCTCAGCTGCAGGGGTATGTAAAAAAGATTAGCATCATTTGATGCAGGTTTGTTAACAGGATTATTCTAAATGACCGTGTGAACAATGTGGGGAACCAGGAACATATGAAAGTCATATGTGTGCCAGGCTTTGACATTGTGAAACAATATTACACTTTTGGTTCGGCTGTCCTATTATTTAGGTTCATAGGTTATTACTAGGCTAACTGCCCTTGTGGGCCATTTTAAGCCTAGCCAGTTACCCTATGTGAGAATCAAACCCTGCACCTTGTGTCTATAAGGTAAACAACTTAACCATTTAGGCCACCCTCCCACCCCTTTCTGCTCTATAGCAGCCAGAACTCCTTGATGAAGTGAAATGCAACAACAGAGGTATAAGATTTACCCCGCCCTATCCCTTCCACACCTACAAGATCTCTTTCTCTCTCCTCCCCATTCTACTGGAAGGTGTTGAGGATAAAACAGTTTCTCAAGTGTTGTCTTAGATTACAATTACTCAGATAAGTTTGCTTTGTTAGCATCTAATACAAAAGGTTCTATACAGGGTGATGTTCCCATTGCTTCCCATGTTAAGCAGAGTCAAAACAACAAGCTGAACGGGGGCACACAATGTGTTAAAAAATATAAAAAGTAAGGATTGGTTCACATAAGTGTTTGTTCCTTGAATGCTAACAGCATACAGTCTTGTTTAAGAAATAAAATGGGAAATTCACCCCAGGTCTGCCCCCCCCCACACACACACACACCTTCTCTATGACAGACAGAGGCAGACAGTAATGCCCAAACATAATCTCCAACATAACATCTAGAAACTTCTTAACTAACATATCCCCTTCTAATAAATGCCCATGACACATAGGGACACAACTGGGTTGGACTGAATGGCTAGGCTTATAAAACGCCCTGCTGGTCATTAACCTAGTATACACCTATGAATCTATGAAATGAAAGCAACTGTTGGATTTAATGAATAATTTATTTATTTGTTAATCAGGTAAGTGGGCTGGTCAATGGTCCCCTTTTCCTTTCTGACATAGACCTTGAGGGCACATGATATTTATTTATATGGCAAGTTTTTACTGTAGCCAGTCAATATGTATTTATATGGCCAGGTTTTACTATAGCCAATCAATACGTATTTATATGGACAGTTTTTACTATTGACAATCAACTAGCACATTACTGGAAGCAAACAAAAAGAGTATCTAGAGAGAACATACACAGGCAAGCAGAAAACAGGCATATTTGACACAGACAGTGGCCAGCAGTCAGGAATGAACTTTGGACCCTAACGATAAGAAACAAACATACATGTATCCAATGTGTTATCCAATACATCACAATGAAAATTTCTACTAAGTCATTCAACCTTGTTAAACATTTTGCATCTTTATGTAAAGCTGTGCAATGAACATGGAGAGAACATAAATTAGTATCTGAAAAAAATCTAAATCTTTACTATCATCAGCTAAAATATTTAGTTATTATTCAAATGACACAGTTCATCTTTTCTTAACTGTGCTTAATTTTATGACATATCACATGCTTTTGCACAGACTGTTGAAGTTAGTGAATACCCCTTAGTTTTATGAATGCTAAGCAAAAATCTACACAACTGGACATGGAATATTTAACTGCAATTTCTATAAACCAGACAATTCATAAGCATTTACCTAGTCAAGTTTTTGCTATCTATACCAGCCAGTTGCTTGTACTGTCTACACAGACTACAAATCAGTGATTACCATGCACAGTGAAATGAAACGTGCTCCACAAATAAGCTTTCCAACAGTGCAGTAATGGACAATGCTACTTGAGGGCACACAAATATAAAATTCGCTACTGCTCCACAAATAGGCTCACCAACAGTGCAGTAATGGACAATGCTACCTGAGGGCACATGAATATAAAATTGTCTACAGAACGGTAAAGCATCACATCGGTGCTGTTGCATTAAGTATGTTATTTGCCCCAGAAAAGCTTACAGAACTGGATATACCTGATCAGGTACTGCTGCTGAAGGTCACTGACATAATGAACAAATTAAACAATGAGCTGCCAAAATAATTATTTTTCAAGTTCATGAACTGGTTTTCAAAGTTTGGCCTAAACTAATCCAAGGCTTATATCTCACTATTCCAGAAGAAAATCATGTACTGTGAGGGTTTAGGATCCTAGTCTTTCAGCACGGTTATGCTATATATAATACTGAAAGTGTTGTACCAACCTTACCTGAAATATGCAGAGAAAAAAGAAAAAGCTTGGCTAGGTCATATAGTTGGTGGGTTGGCATGATCAGGATACACAAAAGGAAAAAAAGATATGTGAAGACTTACACTAATGGAAATAGATTAATTTATGTGATGTATGTATGTATGCTGGTTTAGATTATCAGGGTGTCCAAATAAATTGTACTCCATTTTCATTAGTGGCTGGGGGATGCTATAGTAAAAAGAAATGATGATAAAACCACAACTACAAGTGCAGGGAAGAACTACGACCAAGATATACCATATATCCATACCAATAACTCACACGCACCTACTACCTACCCTTTTAGACTGGATTCTAGTCTCTAACCCCTCCAAATACCATAACCCAGAAACACTACCTAACATTCTGAGTGATCGCTCCCCAATAAAAGTGCTTAAATATACTCCTCATTTCTCTAAATCTCACAGATACATTACCTGTTGTAAACTATCTAACTTTCATCCAGAAACTTTTAAAACCATTCTCTGTAGAATAAACTGGAAATTCCTCACCCAACTCCCACAAGATGAAGCAGTCCAAGCTTAAAACCTCTACCTTCCTTAGCATCCCAAACTCTCTAGCTCCATTCCCCACAAAGTACATATAAAATCTAACATATCTCCATGGTTATCTAAAATTACTCACACCTTAATGAAAACTAGAGACCAGTACTGGAAGAAATGGACACTAACCAAACTCCCCGTAGACCCGCAGAGATATGAAGAACTCAGAAATCAAACAAAAAACTCATCCACAAAGACAAAAAAGGCTTCTATTTCAAACCTCCAACAGCTATAAAATCTGATAAAAAAAATTTTGAAATGCTGTAAATCAAATACTACACCCCAGTAATCCTAGCTCTCCCAATCCATGCCCAGACAAGACACCTGAAGAAACAGCCAACACCTTTAATACCTATTTTATCGAATCCATATCTAAGATGCTCAACCCCAATCATAACCTTCCAAATTCTAACCCTCCAAACCTGCTCTAACAACTACCTCTGCACACATTTTTTCCTTTAAACCTGTATCTACCAGCTATATCAAAAATCTACTCTCCAAGCTAAAAGCATGCTCTGTATCAGCTAACATCCCCTCATATTTTCTTCAGTTAGCAGCTGATTCTCTTGCCCTTCCTGTATCTATCAATATCAATCGCTCCATCTCCGCGTCAAAAGTTCCTTCAATCTGGAAACAATTCTACACAGTACCTATTCACAAAGGAGGTTACTATACAGATATCACCACTTTCAGAGCTATCGCTATCCTTTCCCCTCTCTTTAAAGTCCTAGAAAAATGTTTGCACAAACAAGTCATGCAATATCTAACACAGGGAAACCTACTCTCACCACTCAGCATGGCTTCGGTCCTAAACACAGCACAACCACAGCCCTACTATCCTTCCTCAACACAATTTCAATAGCTAGAGATGACCAAAAACTGATCTCTTGCCTATTCTTAGACCTCTCAAAGGCTTTCAACACTGTCTCTCTCTCTGTCCTGCTGGATAAACTGTCTTACCTTAATTTCTCCTCTGAAACTGTTGCACGGTTCTCAAGCTACTTCACTGACAGGTTTCAATCAGTAAGGTGGCACTCTGCACTATCCCCTCCTGTCCCAGTAAAAATGGGGGTTCCCCAAGGATCTATTCTTGGGCCACTACTCTTCAATATCTTTACAAATCTACTCTATACTTCTTACCCTCTGTCTTCCCTAGTTCAGTATGCTGATGACTCTACAGTCATCACCATTGCCAACTCTCCTTCTGAACTCTTATCAGGTACCCAGACATCTTTTAACTCGGTTAAAACCTGGCTCTCCAATAATCAGATTATCCTTAACCCCAAAAAAACTAAACTGTTACTCTTTCTCTCCAAAAATGCAAGCCATATTAAAACCACCTACTCCATAATGTCACTCATTACCACTCCCAACAAAGTGGAAACCAGTACTAAACTCCTCAGCGTTACCACTGATGACCAACTTAAATTTGGATTACATGTAAATAATTGTATCCAAAAAAACCACCAGAAAATAGTGCTCTTGTACAGAAACATTCACCCCTGAAGCTATGATTACTCTCCCATGTTTACCTCCTACCCAGCCTAATGTATAGCTCCCAAATTCTCACTAATCTCAACTCTTCTCTACTAACCAAAGTAAAGTCTACAATAAGGTAGCTAGATTCGCTGCCCAAAAAACCTACAAATCCCATCGCTGCCTCTCTCTAAAACACCTAAACTGGCTTGAACTACCCCAACAACTTCTCCTCTCTCAGCTACAGATTATCCATCCTATCCTATTCCAGTCTTCCTACTACCCAGCCTTATCCTCCCTCATCTCCCACTATTCCCCTACTAGACCCCTCCGGAGCGCTACCCAAGACCTATTACATATCTATAAACCAAAGACCAAAGCTGTATGTAATACATACAGCTACTATCCCTCCATTGCTTGGAATAAACTCCCACTTGAAATCAGGACCCTCACATATCCCAGACAATTCAGAGCAGCCACCAAAGAGTATCTTATAAGTCACTGGACCTGCCTCTGTACTCCCCCTGAATAATTCCTCCCACATAAACTACGATCTACCTCCTGCCGGACACAAGCTCACTCTATCTTCCTTAACTAATCCCTCAGATGTCTTCTTAACCCAATCTGTTTACATCTTTGAGTAACACTCAATTTGTACATATCCTGACTAATCTGTTCTTCCCAAACCGAGCTCTAAAACGTTAAGTATTGTCCTAAGTTAATATAGCTATTTCTCATAAGACATATCTTTTAATTCTAGTTTGTGTATTTTTTGAATGATGTATCATCCCGTGTTTAATTTGCATTTGTCTTTCATACTGTATTCTTTGAAATTTGTATTATCATCTGTGTTTAATCTGCATTTGTCATATGTTAAATGTATAACTTTATGGAGCTTTTCCCCCCCGGGCCTCTGCTGAAAAAGGGTTCTTCAGCTCAGTTGGACATACCCGGTCAACAAATGTAAAATAAAATAAATAAATAAATGGGGAAATCTCTGAGAGACATGCCTATCCCTCCAACATGTCTTATTTATATTACAGACAAGGTTTAGATCCCAGAATAGGGTATTTCTGATGCTATTTGTTTTGTGGATATACAACAGGTCCATCAGAGCTGGAAAAGAGGATGCTCTGCAGGCCGGGCATAGATCACCTCTCAGTAGTCTGTAGGAGGCCAAGTACAGGGGACAGGGCTTTGAGTTAGTCCATGTAGGACATGTTTTCAACATCACATATTCTTTTTGTGAAGAACCCTTGTGGATACTCCACTTGTTGCACATGCCTGGTGAGGTACATATCAAAGGGGACATTGTACTCAGTGACTGGTACAATGGAACAATGACATCTTCAGACCTAGATGCTGTATCCAAGCTTATAAGTTGCACAACATAGAATGATTTCCTTACTAATGTTGCCACATGATGGTCAAAAGCCAAGTCACTGACCACATTTGTTCCCAAATCCCTGATCTCAGGTTCTACCTTCAGGGTGTATTATGAATTTAGTAATTTCCCTGTGTAGCAATTTTAATGAAGGTTACTGTTATACATTTCTTGTCACTGAGTTTTAGGCTGCGACGCTAGCACTAATTATTAGTTTGTGTTATGCCTTCTTATAGAGTATTTTGGTGTTTGGGATTCTGTGACTCTGCCCATTTTGCAGATGTCTGCAAACTTAGTCAGCCAGAAGCCATTGACATTAGTCTTATCTTCAGGGAATATGACGTGAAAAAGGTGCCCCAGCACTGTGCCTTGAAGGACTCCACTAGTGGCTGACCTTTTTGTAGAGGTAGGCTCCCCTATCCTGACTCATTGGGTCCTTTCTGTTAGAGACCTGGCTATTCAGTGGGTCACATAAGGGGTTTATACCTAATCTTAAAAGCTTGTCTACAATGCCAGACTAGGATATTGTGTCAAATGCCTTGGACAGGTCAAGGTAGGCCACTTGCACTCTTTTTGCCCTCCTGCTTTGCTTTGGTGACCTTCTTGAAGAAATTGACCAGGATGAGTTGTCAATACCTACCTTTGATGAAACCAAACCAGGTTGTGCCCAGTGTCTGGAAGTTCTCAATGTCAGTCTTTATCATATCCATGGCAATTCTTTCCATGGCTTTACACAGGACACTAGTCACAAGTATGGGTTGGTAGTTATCTGGGTCTGCGGATGGCCAGGCCTTGTCCAGAGGGATAACAGTGCAACTGTTTATTCATTTGACACAAAGCCTGCTGAATAATAATTCTAGTGGACCTGATAGGTCATGTTTAATGCTCCTTAAGAGGCATCCTGGAATGTCATCATGACCCGCTGATGCAGAGTTTTTGGCTTTGGAGAGAGCACTGAGGACCAAGTGATGGATGGAGGAATTATGGTTGGGTGTATTTCTTGAGAAGTGTCAAGGGGAGAAAGTGGAGTAACGTTGGAGCTAACTTTATCAGCCAGTAGATATACTATATCTTCCAGCTCGGTATAGGTAGCTCCATTTACAATTAGTTTGATACATTGCTGCCTTTGAGGTGGTGGATATAGCTAAAGAATGCCTTGTGGTTGTCTTTAACCTGGGAGGTTACTTTAAACTCCTGTTTGGCTTAGGTAGACTTAACTAGTTCCCTGAGTTGCTTATTTAGTTTGATGAGAGTGTTCTTACCAAGTTAGACATTGCGCTTCCTTATTTTGGCCAGGATTTTATTCCTTTTGTTATACATCCTACCTATGTTGTGATTCTACCAGGGAACCTTGTTTTTCAAGTTTGTACTATGCTTATTTAGGGTAGGCACCGGGGTGCCTATGCAGCTATGTACATGGCTGTAAAGGGTTTATGTGAACAATTACACAAAAGCGGTGGTATTCACTGGGTCTGGGGTGGGTGCAGGGGCTTGAAATTTTGCTAGGGTGTTAATAGCAGGAAGTTTGCCTTGGAGCAATTCTTAGACGTTCCAGGGTTAGGTGGTGCCCCAGATTTTATATTTATTTCAAAGGAGGCAGCTTTATGGTCCAACCTGACCAGTGAGGACATTTCACTTGCACACAGAGGGGGTGCAATGTTCACCCATATTGGTGAGGACTAGGTTGAGGATGTTTGCTCCCCTGTTGGGTGCATGGACTACTTGGTCTAGGGCATTTGTGTTGACAAAGTTCAGGAATCTTTGGGCCTGCAAGTTTTGAGATGTATATGAATCCCAGTTTACAGTGGAAATATATATATATATATATATATATATATATATATATATATATATATATATATATATATATATATATATATATATATATATATATATATATATTTATAGTTGAAGTCCCCTAAGAGTAGGGTATTGGGTTTTAGTCCCCTAAGAGTAGGGTATTGGGTTGAATGAAGACTGACTCCAGTACATTTAAGTAAGTGGTATGGGTTTCTGGGGTAATAGAGAGAGATCTATAGCTCACAAATATATGGCATGGTCCTTTGCTTATGGTAAGTTGTACCTGTAGAAGCTCAAGAGCATCATATTGTTTGATTATCTTTGAAGGGCATTTGTTACTGATGTAAATTGAGACACCTCCACCGGCTGTCCCTACCTGTGTAGTACTTGGTCTAAATGTGAGGATGGCATTGCACCCTGCACTCCCAGGGTACTCTCCATGGCTTTAAAGCATGTCTTAGTAACTACAAGAATGACTACATTCTGCAGGGTGAAGAGAGCTTGCAGTGAGTTGAGTTTTTTTCTTTAGACCCCTAGCATTGAGCAGTAACACCTTTAGATTATCCAAGGTAGGACTAGCTATGTCAGATGTTTTATCAGGTTAACACTGCCTAGAAAAGGCACTATGGCGGTGCATAAAATTTTAGCCAAAGAGGGAACAGATGTTGACCATTCCTGGAGAAGCACATGGTCTGTCAAGCATAACCTCTCAGGCTGACATTTGTACTCCATTTAAATGACACCAAAAACCAAGCAATTATAAAAGCCAATTATCTTTTGTTCAAATTGAGGCATCATCCTTAAAGAAGGCAGAATGCTGTGAAATCCTAGACTGCTACTAGCCTGGGTCACATAATCTGAGAGATCCATCATGTCTCTCTTCATATAGTCCAGGGTGGCACACCTCAGGTCATTTACACCCAGACTGACTATGACTGAGACATACAAGTACTTGTGGCTTAATGACCTGAGTGCATGTGTGAGTCGGTGGATCCTTAACCTGACAGAAAACAGACAGTGACCCTCTCTTTTCTCAGCTTGGTGAGTGGGGCATCATTATGCCTCACAATGGAGTCACCTATAAACCAAAATATTGGGGTGTTTGGTGGCCTACCTTATGGGGTTAGACACTGTAAGGTAAGGCCGAATGTGGCATGGCGAGTGTAGCGCTGCATTGCTAGTGTATTTATTGTGTTTGCCAAGGATACTTATTGTATTTTCTGTGTTTAGGATGCCTTTGAGGTATCGGTAGATTACCTTTCAAAGCCTCAGCATATGTGGGTCTATGCGTTTGTCCTGTAGTGTGTGTAGTAGGTGTTGTGCATTTCTGACAGCCTGTTTGATATTTCTAGTGGCTGCATATGAGAGGCTAGCCTCCAGTGATCATGTAAAACTATATTTCTCACATGCTGCATCAGACTGTTTGAGAATTATAAAAGGGTTGTCCAATAACATGAGATAATTTTTACATTGTTTCAGGATGTCCATTTCTACCAAGCTGACTACAGAGACAGTAGGAAGGTTCAGATCCATGGTTTCTGGTATTAGTATAGTGGGCTACAAGGGAGGTGGTACCAAGGGGTATAGAACAGTTTAGCTAGGGTGATATTTAAGTAAGACTACATTCAACAAGACTCTTGGTTCTAAACTCCTCTTTGTGTAACACTGTAAGGGAATACTTGAAAAGTCTGTAACAGATTAGTTAGGATGCTATGTGGGTACATATAGGAAGTTAAGGTACTAAGTGCATATTTGTATACAGCACAAAGCCGAGTGAGGAGCAACGCCTTGCTATACAGGCAATTTATGATAGCAGAGAAATACAAAAAATCAACATGCTCACTGGCCAACAGTAAAACAGCACAATTCATGGCTATACAAGCAAATGGAGGCCCAGAAATGGCTTTGCTCTTTCTCTGTTATCAGTAAAGCTTAAATAAAAGCAACTGTTGACTCAGATTACAATAAATGCACATATACTAGAGAAGGGGTTATAAATGAATGGTTGTTGTTGTTGTGTCTTTCGGCTTTTCCCGGTTAGGGGACGCCACAGCGGAACTCCGGTCCGCTAATGATTGGCAGTAGATTTTTACGTGCCGAGCTGCTAGCCCTGATGCACAACCTTCAACGAAGGTATGCCCATTCACGCATGTCTCCAGACAGAAGACGCTTTAACTGAGAATCGAACGGGACAACGTCTTACTGTGAGGCGACAGCGCTACCGCAACACCACCACCGCAGTTATAAATGAATGGTAATGAAGTGAATTTGTAGAAAGGGTTCATCATTTAGAACAGATTTTAAAAAAGGCATGGAAAAGAAGAAACCTTCTAAGCAGTGCATCACATGTCACACTAGAAAGGCAGGACAATAAGAAGAAGGTTACCTGGAACTTCAGCAGCCTAAAAAGAGGAGCCTTCCAGTTTGATCTACTAGTTCTCAGCAGCATAAGCAGATGATATGAGACTAGGAGGAGTTATCCGAACATTTACAGAAATAAAGGTTTCTCAAGAGCAATATAAAGAGCAACGATGCGTGGGCGCTCAGTATTTGGATCTAAGGAAAACAGCAGGAGAGAAGAAATATTTAAATAGCTTATACAACTGACAATAGCAAGTGAAAGTAGAGGGGGCTCTGGTAGTCAGATTACCATAAGAGAAGAAAGCAGAGACACTGGCTGTTTAAAATGACAGTGACAACAAAAGAGAATTAAGAAACCAAGAGCAACCCAATCAGTAAGCACATCTGCAACAAAACTGTTCATACTAGACACCCACGTCTATATAGCACAAACCACACTCCCACTATAGCTGTATATTTACTGCTGGGGCCTACTTGGCTAGTTCCAACAAATGAGATTTAGCTAAAGAACAAAATAATTTACTTATCAGATAAAACAGAAAGTTAACTGTTACAAGACAGAAATTGACTTCTCTCTTTGTACCTTTTCCAAATGCACCACACAGCATGTGAGTAGGTTGTGGAATATTCTATACTTTTTCATATAATAGCTGTATAAATGACATCTGCTTCTCTGACACAGCTCTCATCTCCACGGAGCATCATTTGGGCAACTCAGTATCCTTAAACAGTGGACTTCCATGCCCCACTGGTTTCTGCAAAATTTGAGGGCAAAATTCCAGAAAAAAAACAGTGGGGTGTAAAGCAATCTTTAACATATAGAAAATAAGTTTTGCGTAAAGATGAATTTTATGTAAATAAGTGCAGATTTGGTTTAAACTGGACTCTTGGAGGCATCAAGAATTGTCTGAGACTTGTGTCAAACTGTTTTCGCCTTTCATCAATTGTCTTTGAGGAGATACATCAGTCAGACTCAGAGCAAGATTTACAGTGAGCAAACTAGTTTGTGAAACAGAGAGGCTGAGCATGACAGAACTTCACATTTGTTGCTACCGGAAACATGTAATCTACACGGAAAAGTTGCAGCTGAGAAAACTTGTATCTATGGTGACTGATCATTTCTATTTGAATCTGGTAATCAGGGTAGAGTACTGATCACAAATGACCAATTTCAGTCTCAATCCAGGAAAAATTCAATTAGACAATAAAGAGAGACATGCGGATTCATGAAAAGGCAAAAGTCCTGCTCCAACGATGAAGTATTTTACAATTCAGAGACATATTAGTCATGAGAGGGAATGACCTCATTATTGGCTAGTTTACATGTGCCTGAATCACAGTTACTACTATGACATGCAGATCACTTGTGATGTACACTTTGCAGTACATTTCTGCAGTGACTGCATCATGCAGGCACAGGCATGCCCCCCTCAGACACACACACACGCACACGCACACGCACACGCACGCACACACACACACACACACACACACACACACACACACACACACACACACACACACACACACACCAGTCCCCTATGTGTTCCTGACTAGTCTGCCCTTCCCCTCTATCTAGTGGTTCCTACCATCCGTGATCCCCACACTAATTAAGCTGCAGTTAAGGAGCAAGCGTAGTATCCCTGGTAGCTAGTGGTTGCACCCACCCCGCAGATGCTTTTAAGGCAGAAATGTCATATTCCTGGTGGCTACTGGTCCCCCCCCCCCAAATCCTTGTGGCTGAAAAGCAATTCTATCAATACCCAAAAACATAAATTTCACTTTGGGTGTTTCAAAGTGTGTTGATATGATGTGTTAAACTGCTTTTTATGGCATATGCCACATAAATGTTTTTTCCAGATAAGCCACCAATGTGGACCTTTTAGAAAGTGAGCTGCTGCATGTTTAGAAGCATTATAAAGAGTGTAAAAAAAGAAAAAAAAAGGCATCCAAGGTGCAGTAGTTAAAAAGCCTGCATGAAAGGCATCTGAAATCGGAAAGAAGGATTACTGTCCTAGAGAGAAAGAGAGAGATGAAAAATGAAGCTTATGTGCCATTCTGAAATGTAAAAGGAAATGCCTTTTCCTGTGTGAAACAAATGAGAGGATAAAAAGAGGAGCTGCCAAGTACACAATCCTTGAAGCTTGAGCCTCTGGTGTAAATTTTATGTCACATAGATCAACCCACTGTAAAAGTTCTTGTGATCTCACAGGGTCATTTCTTCACTTTACTGCAACCTGTACAATCTTGTTCCATCTACATGTATTTACAATGCATAATTATAATGACAATATACAATATTATATTAGTATGTGAAACTGCACATGTTACCACTTTATTATACCCTTTAATTGAATGCCTGATCATTTCTGCACAATTTGTGCCTTACAGAGGAAGGAGAAGCAGGTATATCCTTGGATGTGACTGAATATGACTGAAGGAACGTGGTTATGAAGTAAAGGGAATGACTGAAGGCATGGTATATGAAATGTGAGTCTATTCAGTCGATGCCATTGACATGTTGGCCTTTCATGCCTATTGGAAAGTTTCACATTACAGATATTCCAGTGCAGTTTGTGCTACTCCAGTCTTACTATTTCTAATCGAATACACTTAGTTATATTTACATAGTTAATTAGTTCTTTTGTTTTGGTTAGTGGATGGGAAGTACTGATGATAGCCAATGCCAAAACTATTACAGTGTTCAAGGGTATTGTTTAGAAATTTAGATGTTCATTTTTTTATACAGTTTGCCATATAGATAATAAACTGGAAAGTAATAACCATGAACACTGTATTTCTAGCTGTAAGTGATCTATAATCACTGAATTTCAGGAAAAAAAATAATGACAACTCTCCCACTGAGACAAGGCAACTGTCCCCATGTGCCCCCACAAAGCTAGGATCAGACCATAAACCAAGTGCCAAACAGATGCAACATACATCAGTTTGTATGTCTGTCTAAAACTGGAGTGCCATAGTCTGCCATGACCTCTGGCAAAAGATGAGGAATCCAAAGTATGGCACCACAATAGCCAAGGTACAGCCAGCACTTGTTTCATCGTGGATGCATAAACATGTGCACTGCCAAGAATTATGGGGACCTGTGTATCTCCCATAACCTCAGTATTGTAAATCTACGGAGGCTGGGGTACAATAGAAACCCTCTCAGCAAATGTAAAGTAGAGATCACATCAGATATCCCAAAATACTGACCCATGTCAGAGAAGAGAATGGGACAGTTATACTCTAAGGAGACTGCAATAATGGCTATCAAGTCTGGCACATTTACAGAGGACTAAAACACAGAATCCAAAAGGCTCCAAAACCAAAAAAATCCAAGGGAGAAGGTCACGAGCAGCAACTGCTCTATTTGGTAAACCACTTAAACCACCTTCTCACCATTCCTATCTACTCCCACAGGGGTCCTTCAAGGACCTATATTAGGACCTCTACTCTTTTTTTATTAACAACTTCCACTCTTGTTGTTATCAGCAACTCTCTAATTCAATATGCAGACAACTAAACAATAATTTGTACCGCCAATACCATACCCGAACTACTCACATGCACACCAAGCATTCTCCTCCATTGAAAACTGGATGACTATCATCTTGCACTCAATCCCAACAAAACTAAACTTCTTTTCACTCTTAAGAAAACTACCATAATAAACAAACCAGACTTTAAAATCTACTCACTAAACAAAACTGCCACAGAAGTTGTCTCATATACAAAATTGCTAGGTGTTATCATAGATGACCGATTAACCTTTGACCAACACATTGACAACATCAGAAAAACCCACCAAAAACTTGAAACCCTCTATAGACACAAATACTTCCTTAACCCTGCTACCAAACAATCTCTTGCTACTACCATCCCTATTACATGGTGCCCCTCTCCTCACTAACATTCAAACCTACCTAAAGCCAAAATGGAAACCTGCTACAACAAAATCGCCAGATTTGCAACTAATGCTACTTATTCCTCCCACCACTGTTCCTCATTTCACACACTCAAATGGCTCAAACTACCACAATACCTTACCTACCAACAACTCACTATAGCTCACAAAATAATCTATAAACCTCTCGACTATCCATCCCTTTCCTCCACTCTAACTCGATACCACCCAAACAGACCCCTTAGATCAGAAAATGAGACCTTACTGCTTGTCTAAAAACCCACTCTCCTTGCTAGTCAAACACTCTACTCATTCTGCATTGCCAAACTCCGGAATTCACTCCCATCAGCACTCAGATCCACTAATGATGCTAACTCCTTCAAAAACGCTCTTCACCTTCACCTATCTACCCACTGGCAATGCTCCTGCTCCATACTCCATATAACCTGACCCTTCTCACACTGTCATCTCTCGTACACATTCCTATCCATTTTTACATCTGTAACACATAACTCCATCTATTTATTTTTCTTTCTTTCTTTTCTCCTTTATCCACTGCCCATGCCTTTGTTAGACATCTCTATTTACTGCACACTGCCAAGTGCATTGTATATAGTTATTGTTCACTTCTCCTCAACTGATGTTTATGTAATGTTATGATCACTTCTGACTGTTAAACTTCTTCATCTCATTTGTAACTATTTTTAGCTTTGTTGTAGCTAATTGTAGCTCTGTTAATTCAATTTGTAATTAACTGAATGTTGTACTGACATGGCTATTGGAGCTTTTCTCCCCAGGCCTCCACTGAAAATGGGCTCATTCTAGCCCAGTGGATACTCCTGGTAAACAAATTTAAATAAAATAAATACATAAATAAAACCAAAACAAAAAATACATACATATTAAGCACTTTTTTTCCTGTATTGGAACTTCATCAGAATATAAAAACAGTTAAATTTCAAAACTTTTAAACACACATCCATGAGCAATGACAACACTTCCTTTGATGTTTCAAGACGGAGTCTCCAACCATTCCTAGGCAAAGTAGTATCACAATACCACTTGGTGCTTGGAAGATTTAAGTGCCCTCATCTTGACAGTATGTAATCTTTATATTAATTTCTGTGAAAAATCTTACATAAAAAATAAAAATCACATTAAAATGGGAAATGTGTAGTCCTTTAACCATGTAAAACTTAACTATGTTAAAATCGTATACATAAAAATTGCTCCAAAAAAACCTAGTACCTAAAAGTAACTCAACACTCAATGCATGCAATGACATGGTAAAAAATATTAAAACCAACTGTAATGGCAATAGGGGCATTCAATTAAAGCGTATATAAAATGTATGTCATACATCATTTCCTTGAAGGAGCTCGAAAAGGAAGAAAAATGTGTGTTAAATATAAAGTTCACATAAATAGCTTTATTATATAAAAAGGGTACTTAAAGTGCAAACCTGTAGCGAAGGGGCCTGAGGTATTATTGTACCAGTCGTCCCTATCTCTGTTTCATTACCTAGTCAATGCTTTAAATTTCAAAAGGGGTGCAAAGGAGTGAGACTCGTTAAGTCCAGGCCAACCATCGGCATTCAACGTCACTTGCCAATATAATTCTCTTAGTTCCCATAACTGTACTCATGGGCCTCCCCTCATTCCCTCCTTTAATCCTTCTAAAACTACAAACTTGAATGTGTGACTTTCATTGTTCAAAACATGTCTTACCAAAGCATTATTGGGGTTCCTTTTGTTGATGTTATACTGGTGTTCGTAAATTCTTTCCTTCAATCTATGCTCAGTTTTACCTATGTAAAAACATGGGCACTGTTGGCATAATGCCACATAGTCCACCCTCCTACAATTACAGTCAAAATTTGATCTAACTTTGAATACATTGCCTTTAATACGAAACCTGTCACACATTAGAATGAATTTACATTGTTTTATTTATTTATTTTATTTTTATTTCAGTTTGATGACCGGGCTAGTCCACATTTTCAGTGGAGGCCGGGGGGGGGGGGCATTAACAATGACAATGAATAACAAAACATGCATCACAAAGAGAATATCCTCTGGATTCTGTATACCTTGCACAGCGTGCAGGATCAGTGCAGGAGCTCTAGCAGGCAATATGTCTGCCGTGTGATCCAGGAACAGCCTGCAGGGGTGTGCACAAGTGCTCCTGCACCAGTCCTGCATGGACTAAGCCCCTGTATTCAAATCACCCCATTTGCAGGAGAAATCCATGCAAATGAGGTGAATTTGTGATCCAGGAAGATTGCAACCAGCCGTGTAGGACTAGTGCAATTTGTAAAATTTACTCGCTTAGTAACCAAGTACATTTCCGCAAAATCCAAAACGGAGCCGTGACAGCTCCAAATAAAGGCTGCATATCAGTCAGGAAGCATGCCAATGGCCAAGTATAAGGCCATTGGCATTAGAAACAACAAAAAAATTAAAAAATCAACTTTATTTTTTTAGCCGATCTCGGCTGTTTAAGCGTAGGCCAGTGTGGTGCAAACGGGACCGGGGGGGATAACAAAATAAACCTAAAATAAGGATTCTAACTAAAATCACTATTCTGCCATGCAAGTCACTGGCAGGCAGAAGACAACATGGCCAGTGAGTAGTGGTTGCTAAGGGGGGAGGCTCAGTGTGACACATGTAACTATGCATTAGCAGGCAATCCTATGCAAATGAGGTTAATGATAGTGAGTCCCAGTTTTCCCCAGCATGCTAGTCAGGTCCCAACAGTGTAAGAGTAGGAATAGTTTGGTGCAAGTTTAGGAGTTAGCTGACATCATGGGGGGGGGGTTGTCAGGCATACTGTAAGCGGATTGGAGCCCTGTGACTCGGGTTTGCTCCTAGCTTAGCACAGCTAAGCTAGGGGGTGTGTCTGAATCTGCCTAGCACTCTTTACATTACCTAAGCGGGTGTGCGCACCACGCACCGGGATTTAAAGGAAGAAAAAAAAAAGTTAAACCAGGAAATAGCAGCACTGTGCACATCTGAGCATTCTCTTTGTGCAGCGTGCCCCTGGGCTCAAACAGGAAGGCAATGGGAAGAGAAAACAGCAGAAGGAAGGTAAACAAGGAGAACTAGCACAGCTGGCAGGTGAAATGTATCAGAATCAGCCAATTACACAGGAAGCAGACCAGCCCAGCCCAGAACACTACTATAAACTATGCAAACACTTTCCCCTCTGGTTTTTCCCATACTCTACACCACCGGTGTATACAAGCAGGGAACATTTAACAAACAAAACTACAAAATGAGGGGCTGCAGCAGGCAACATAAAACAACATATGCAAGAGGCTGAGGGTGGAGAGGATGTGAATGCTGCCGATCAACCCACAGTGAGGAGATTGAGAAGAGTGTACAGACCCAGGGTACCTACCAGGGGCTACATGAGCTGAAGATAGTGGAGCACTACAGGGTGGACAGGGACCTCCTACAGCAAATTGTTGAGCTGTGCCGGCCACGCCTGATACACGAAACTGACTGAGGAGATCCCATCCCAGTGGATACCAAGGTATGTGTAGGCCTATGAATACTAGCCACAGGTACCTCCCAAAGCTCAACTGGTGATATCATGGGGCTCTCATAGGCATCAGCATCCAGAGTATTCCACCAGTTCCTGGATGCCATGTCAGCACATGCCTGTGAGCATATATATTTCCTCAACACCTGTGAGGTGTTGGCCAGCAATATGCATCTCTTCCACCAAATAGCAGAATACCCTGAGGTAGTGGGTGCTATAGACTGCATGCACATATGCATCAAAGCACCACCCAGTGATCATGGTAGGGCCTACATCAACCACAGGGGCATCCCCTCCATCAACTGCCAGGTTGTCTGCGATGCCCAGGGCATTATAATGAATGTGTGTGCTGGTTGCCCTAGAAGCTATCATGATTCCCACATTTGGCATCTGACGCAGCTGTACCAAAGATTTGCCAATGGGGACATCCCCTACGGTCACCTAGTGGGGGATGCTGGTTACAAACTGGAGCCGTGGCTGAACAAGAATGCCATAATGAGGCACATGCACAGACCAGACTTATAATAGAGCGTGTGTTTGGGATGCTCAAGTCATGGTTCCAGTCTCTGGACACATCCGGTGGAGCCTTGCAGTACTCACCAGCTACATGTACCCAAATTGTTACGGTATGTGCCATGCTACACAATATGATCCTGTGGAAACAGCTGCAGCAGAAACAGCATAGGGCAGGGCCACATAGCCCCCCACCAATGCCAAGGCCTGCACAGGCACAGAGTGACTCGGAGGAGGAACAACCTGAGCCTGCCCCAGTAGGCAGATGGAGGTGTGCCCAGCATGCCGAGGCTGTGGCAAAGAGACAACACATAGCACATACACTAACACACTAGGGACCCAGGAAATGACACCTCTCTCTGACTCGCACATACAGTAAAAGGGATGCCAAACATGACACTACCTGTACTCAACCATGTAGAGGGAGTGTACTATGTGCATCTGACATAGGCAGCCCTCCAGCACCATCCTCAGTCCTGGCACACTCACAAGGTAAGTCAATCAACCTACCAATTGCCAAATGGAGTGTAGTTACCTGTATCTATGGTATGGATGTGAGCATGCAAGAGAATTGGGTGGCTGAATGTTATGGAAGAAGATAGTAGACACCCATAGTAGCACCATCACATCTGTAACACATACAGGAGACACCAAAGTAGCCAGTACTAAACAGGGTGACAAAACCCACTGCAAGAAATGTGCTGGGTGGCATGTGTGTCCATATGACTCACACATGCCAGTCAGGGAGGTTCACATACCCAACAACAGTCTCAGCCAGCAGAACAGGTGCAGACAAACCCAAACATAGCCTGTGCTATGGCCTCTGAATGATGCCTATGGTAATATGTCCCCCAAGCCTACACAGACAGACTACAGCAGGTCAGGCAGTGGGATGTTAGTTCTGAAGGGTAGGAAGTCAGACACTAATATGTAGGGCAACCAAAGCTAAGACCTGTAGTACACTGATATGCCTCTAGTCAGTACAATAGGTTAGAATACAGAATGAAATGGAGTACCTGACATACCAGTACAATCATAGCAAATGTGTGCATGTGCCAGGTGTGCCCCCCCATCCTATGTAGATATGTAGAAACAGTAAGGTGTGCCCCCCCAATCCTGTGTAGAAATGTCGACACAGTCAGGTGTTCCCCTCCAATCCTGTGTAGAAATGTAGTAAGAGTCAGGTGCGCCACCCCAATCCAGTGTAGAAATGTAGTAACAGTCAGGTGTGTTCCCCCACTCCTGTGTAGAAATTTACAAACAGTCAGGTGTGTCCCCCCACAAGCTTATGTAGAAATGTAGTAACAGTCAAGTGTGCCCCCCACACCTATTTAGACATGTGGAAACAGACAGGTCTGCCCCTTCCCAAAATCCAGTGTAGAAATGTGGTGACACTCAGGTCTGCCCCCCCCCCCATCCTGTGTAGACATGTAGTAACATGTATGAATAGGTATAATACGAATGGAGCACAGATGGCCAGAGCTGGCCAAGGTAGCTGGATAGGTTGTAGCATTTGCACAATATGCAGGTCTGAGTGTGTTAGGATGATGTGTGTTTCATAATGTCTGAGAGTGGTCAGTATGTATGCATGTTGAGGTAAGTCCTGGTGGACATTGCCCACTACTGCTGATAACAGGGACAAACCCTCACAACTGCAGTGTCAAAGACAATCCCCACCAGTATAACACATGCAAGAAGTAAGCCATTGTAAATGTATGGTGGTAATATGTGTCACCATCGTAAAGACTGATATGGCATGGCTGTTGGGCTAGATATACAAGCAGTACATAGGGGAAAGTACCCCAGACAGACAGACAGTATATATCATGTCACCGTGAAATGGTGACACCCTTGGATATGTAGGTATGCATTACAGTAACAGGACCTGTAGTACGGGATATCGGTGATGTCTGCCTGAACACCTGCAGATCACAAAGGAGGTAGGACTGATGTATTGGGAATCAGCTGATGTACCCGCACATGCCAGCATAACTGTAATGCCCCATGCGTATCTGTGTGTCAGATGCAAATAGTGTCCATAGCACACATGCACCCAGCCACGCAAACACCACCCACAGGCACCTCTCTGGCAATATCCCTGCTGTGGGGAATAGGTACAGTACAACCCCTCCTGTATATGGCAATAGCGGAAGTCTGCAGCATGCAGTGCAGGTGTCCCATACAGGTGTGTCCCTAGCTGTAGGTAGCACCCTGCCAGTATCCACACCACCTGATCAAGACTGATAGACGGTATTGGCATGAACAACTATCACATCTACCCTGTCACCCCAGGGGAATATACTGTATGGTGGTCTGGGACTGTAGGACTGACAGAATGCAATGGCCTGCCACATCTAGCTTGCATCAACACCTAATGCCCCACAGGTGCCTGCCAAAGGCCCATGTCTCACACGTACTGCCAATGCATGTTATGTCATGTACACCCAAATAACAACATAACACACTCCATTTAAACCATATGCAAGGCCATCTGGCCAAACCACAGTAACGTGTCCACCATGTCCCACTGCATGAACTGTGGACCAACACTAACACACACCTGTGATGTGGTGATACCCTTAGGGAAAGTATCACAGAATGTATGCACACTGAGCTGATCGAAGGAAAGACACTGAGGAAACTTGGAGCTATAATATATAACATTAAGTATCCTGTTTTTTGTTTATTTTGTTCTTTATTTCTTTGTTATTTATAGCACTTTGTGTACTGTGTATTTTTCTAGCTAGTTTCACTGTGTGTGAGGTATTAACTGGAAATTGTCCACTTTTATTAAGCATCTGTTGGGTTGTTTGTTTCTGATAATTTGTTGCAGTTAAACTCTTTTTCTAGAGGCTCCTTTAGCTGTTTAAAACTTTCATTTAAAGGCTCACTGCTGCTTTTCAGCTGTGAGAAACATTTCTGCAGTTTGTTCTAAGTAGTGGGGATATTTGTAGCATTTCCATATTCAGGCTTGTATTTGGGACTAGTGTTTGTGGAGGCTGTGTGTCTGAGCACATATTCAGGGACATCTTGGTTTAGCCAAAGCCATCAGGCATTTCAGTGAGAGAGAATTGTTTGAGGTCATTGGCTGACTGAGGTTACCTGGACTACAGCTTAGACTAAGCACCTCATTGGTTTTTTTGAGATTTCTTTCTTAAAAGCTGTCTCTGGTTTCAACTTTCTGTTACCTAAGAAGTTCAGTTGTGAGTGTTCTGCCATTTCACACTGAGCTGATCGAAGGAAAGACATTGAGGAAACTCGGAGCTATAATATATAACATTAAGTATCCTGTTTTTTGTTTATTTTGTTCTTTATTTCTTTGTTATTTATAGCACTTTGTGTACTGTGTATTTTTCTAGCTAGTTTCACTGTGTGTGAGGTATTAACTGGAAATTGTCCACTTTTATTAAGAATCTGTTGGGTTGTTTGTTTCTGATAACTTGTTGCAGTTAAACTCTTTTTTTCTAGAGGCTCCTTTAGCTGTTTAAAACTTTCATTTAAAGGCTCACTGCTGCTTTTCAGCTGTGAGAATCATTTCTGCCATTTGTTTCCCACCCTCCCTACCTGTTGGTAGTGTTTTTATAGTTGGTGGCTTTGCAGTTGCCCGCCCCTAGTGTAAATTTGATCTGGGACCCTCCTCCCAGTCTAGTGTCATTACCTCATCCTACCCAGTACAGGGAGAACAATTGAGAAGGCCAATCAGCTTAGTTTCTGCTACTCCTTTCTCTCTTTCCTTTCTCTCTTTCCACTTAAAAAAAAAAAATATCTGCCTCTTTCTGCTTTTACTGTATTTGTGTTTCTTCCTACTTTATTTTGCTTTTGTGTCATCTTAAAAGTACTCAATTGTATTTATTACTGCTTGGTGTAACTCATTCTAAGCCTTTTAGTTTAAGCACTTGGGCTTCAGACCAGTTGTTTTACATTAAGTAGGTTTGTGGTCTGCACTGTAGTGGCAGAAGAGGTAGCTTACATCCTTCTAAGTTGGGAACTGCTGATTGAGGGCTCAGTGTCTGTTATTCTAAAAGTGTATTAATTCTGATTTAAGCACTTGGGCTTCAGGCCAGTTATTTTACATTAAGAGGGTTCGTGATCTGCACTCTTGTGGGAGGAAAGGCTGGACTCTGCCCTTCTGAGCTGGGAATTTCTGGTTAAAGGCTTATAGTGCCTGCATATTTGAACTGCTTCTTACTGAAATTGGTACACCTTGTTTGCTGTAGCATAGACTAGATCCAGGCCTGCTGAATCCAGCTTTGTTTGTATAACTTGAGCACTAATCCAGGCATTCTTTAAAGTATTCAATTGTATTTATTACTGCTTGGTAGTAACTTGATTAAAGTGTAGCTATCATTCTAAGTCTTTTGGATTAAGCACTTGGGCTTCAGACCAGTTGTTTTACATTAGGAAGGTTTGTGGCCTGTACTGTGGTGGCAGGACAGGTAGCTTACATCCTTCTAAGTTGGGAACTGCTGATTGAGGGCTCAGTGTCTGTTATTATAAAAGTGTATTAGTTCTGGTTTAAGCACTTGGGCTTCAGGCCAGTTATTTTACATTAAGAAGGTTCGTGGTCTGCACTCTTGTGGGAGGAGAGGCTGAACTCTGCCCTTCTGAGCTGGGAATTTCTGGTTAAAGGCTTACAGTGCCTGCATATTTGAACTGTGTCTTACTGAAATTGGTACACTTTGTTTGCTGTAGCACAGACTAGATCCAGGCCTGCTGAATCTAGCTTTGTTTGTATGCTTGTTGTTTGTTTGCTTGTTATTTCCCTGAAACACTAATTCCACCTAAAATGCGGCTTTTCAGCGCTTCTTTGTATCCCTAGTGATGTCTGCAGTGCTTACTGTACTTATTTCCTTGTTTCACTTGAAAGAAAGTTACTGTTTGTCGTTTTTGCATTTAAGTTACCAGTAACACATTGCATTTAAGTTACCCAGCACTTGCTCACTAAGTCAACACAAAAAAATTAAAAGCACTACACCCTCACAAACTCCCCTTGAGTACCTTGTTCCCCATTGGCCCTTTTTTCAATTATAAAGGAATTCCCAATACTATTCTAGCATGTCCAAAGGTCAGTTGTCAATCTCCTCTCTGGTCCAGCTGGTGAATCTGGGAATCTTGAGGCAATGTTACAACTGCCTCGTGTACACAGACAACCCTCTCCTCCTCCCAACAAATTCCAACACATGTGAGAGATGCAACCATATAGCCAAACTGGAGGCTAAGCTCTCTCAACTCAGTACTGGTGTAACCAGTCAGGAGGAGAAGGAAACCACACTCACTACAATTCCAGTCTCACATGGACCTACCACGACAGCAAACCAAACACATAAACACACAAAAACATACTTGGAGGCTCTAAATAAGAATCTGCCTAAGCAGCAGAGACCTCCAAAGCAGACACCCAAGCAACCGCTACCCCAAAACAAAACACGTGCAACACATAGCTCACAAAGCCAGTGTGCCGAACAGTCACAGCTCTTAAGGCTAAACAACACACCTGATACACTTGTAATAGGTGACTCTATCATCAGGTACACTGATGTCCCGCTCACCAGGCTGAACAAGGAGAAGGTCATGGTGAGCTGCCTGTCGGGCGCTAGGATCCGCCACATAACACAAGCACTCAGGTCACTCCAAGGCAAGTACAAATATGACTCCATCATTGTCCATGCTGGTGTGAATGACCTGAGACATACCTCCCTGGACTACATGAAAAGAGACATAGAGGAGCTCTCTGAGCATGTAGCCCAGGCCGGTATGACCCTGACCTTGAGTAGCATTTTACCCTCACCAAGAATGATGCCACAATATGAAGACAAGAT
Source organism: Protopterus annectens (assembly GCF_019279795.1). Lineage (NCBI taxonomy): Eukaryota > Metazoa > Chordata > Ceratodontiformes > Protopteridae > Protopterus > Protopterus annectens. The sequence goes on along the minus strand of NC_056729.1, from coordinate 581,258,382 downwards.
GATCAATTTCAACAATTGGCTTAAGTATTGGTGTCATTCAAAGGGGATCCAATGCCTGTCAGCCTGGGATGACATGCTCGACAAGCCACAATGCTTCGCTAGGGACGGCTTGCACCTGTCACCCTGGGCTTTGGATATTGGCAAAGGCTCTTGCTACCCCATAGTGCCTTTTTTAGGCAAGGCTCAAAAGACAAACCCACCTCCATAGGTATCACAAGGGATAAGAAACTAAGAGTAATGCTACTCAATGCCAGAAGTCTAAACCTCAAGATGCATGCACTCAAAACTCTCCTTAGCATGGAGAACATCGATATCTGTGCAGTAACAGAAACCTGGTTCAAGGCTCCCGAGAGCACCCCAGCACTACCAGGTTATGCCTCATACCATGCTTTTCGGCCCCAAAAATTGGACCAAACCACAAAAGGAGGGGGAGTATCAATATTCATCAAAGATACCCACACCTCCAGGTTGGTGGCACAGCACGAAGCATCAGAGACTATCCATGTGCAACTAACAGTGGGTAAAACTGCCTTCCAGTTTATAGCCTGCTACAGACCACCCTCCCAAACCCAGGAACCCCACTTGGCCTTCCTGAGAACACTGGAAAATATGAAGGTCTCTCCAAACACCATTATATTGGGCAACTTCAACTACCCAAACATAGACTGGGAGTATTACTCTAGCTCCAACACCCTAGCCCAAAGGCTCCTAGAATTTATAAACTCAAATGCTATGGAACAACTTGTTACCACTCCCACAGGAGGGGAAAATATACTGGACCTGATCATCACCAACATGGGGACTCTATGCTCCAGACCAGAAGTGTATCCCTCACTGGTAAGATTAGACCATAAACTAATCTCACTGGATATTCACATCCTGACCCCACCCCTTGCCCAGAAAACCACAGTGAAAAACTTCTCTAAAGCAAATTACACACTTTTCAAAACCGAGGTGGAATCCTTCAAAGCCCCCGGGCCTGTGGAAAATACGGCCCAGACCGCAGAATTATTTATAAACGCATTCTATGAACACCTTCAGGAATGCATGGATCATGTAATCCCAAATAAAACCAAGACCCAATCCTCCAAAGGCAGACGTCCTGTCTGGTGGACCCCAGCCATAAACAAACTATACAATAGAAGGAGGAAGCTACTACATGATAGAGCAAAATCCCAAAAAGGGAAGGCATCTCTGATCAGTATTAGCAAAAAACTACGGGCACTCATAAAATTGTCTAAGGCCAGCTTCGAGAGAAAAATTGCACAGGACACTAAGGATAATCACAAGGCTTTCTTTAGTTATGTTAGGAACCTGGGTGGGAATTCCCAGATATGCTCAGAATTAGTCCAAAATGACAAAAAATACACCAAACCCACAGACATTGCCAACATCCTAGCTGACAGGTTCAGCAAACTCCCCTCCCACCAAAGGGCAAATATCTATCCCAGCAGAGTGCTGCACCCCTGACATCTCAGATGCTCAGGTAAGAGCCACCCTCTCCAAAGCAAAAAACACAGCATCAATGGGACCAGACAGTGTCCAGGGCTGCGTACTACATGAACTCCAAGAAGAGCTAAACCCAAACATAAAACTACTGTTCAATCTCAGCCTTACTACAGGATATGTACCCAAAGAGTGGCGTACAGCAACAGTGGTCCCTCTCCACAAAGGTGGTGCCTCAACGGATCCTGGAAACTATCGCCCCATAAGCCTGACTAGCTTGGTCTGCAAAGCTATGGAAAGGATCATCATGGACCTCATAAATAAAGATATTGGGGACCTACAGACACTGGGTCCTACCCAGTTTGGCTTTGTTAAGGGCAGATCCTGCCTCTTAAACCTGGTCGATTTCTTTGAAACGGTCACCAAGGCCATTGACGAGGGGAAGGTGGTCCACACAGCCTACCTGGACCTCGCAAAAGCCTTTGATACAATACCCCACTCGGGCATTATAGATAAGCTCACCAGCTTAAATATAAACCCCTATGTTGCTAGATGGGTTGCAAACTGGCTCAAGGACAGAACCCACATGGTTAGAATTGCTGGAGCCATGTCAGACTCCAAATCAGTTACAAGTGGCATCCCAGAAGGCTCAGTCCTGGGACCTCTCTTGTTCGGTATATATTTCTCGGAGGTACAGGCCAACACAGAAGGACTGTGGCTGACCAAGTTCACAGATGACTGCAAACTGGGCGCCATAATCGACTCTCCAGCCAACACAAGCATCCTCCAAAAGGGCCTCATAGAAACAGACAACTGGTGCCAGAGCCATGGCCTCAAGCTAAACGCCAAAAGGTGTATAGTCATCCCCTTTGGCAAAAACAAAGTGCCCACAAATTACCACATAGGTGGTAATCCATTAAGTACAGAAGAAGTAATTAGGGACCTGGGGACCCAAGTTGATAGCAATCTCTCATTTGACAACCACGTGGCCAAAGTGGTTAGAAAAACATTTTATATAGCCCACCTAATCATGAAGGGATTCACATCTAGATCAGGGGAGGTCATCGTGCCTCTTTACTCATCCCTCATCAGGCCCATAATTGAGTACAATGCCCCTTTGGGATGTACTTTACCAGACACCTGCAGCAACTGGAAAGACCCCAAAAGTACCTCACCAAAAGGATCAAAGGGCTCAAACAGATGCCATACGCTGCCAGGTTAAAGAATCTCCAGCTCTACTCAGTGGCATACCGCCTGCTCAGAGGCGATCTGTGCCTGACGTATAAAGCCATGTCCAACCCGGAATTAATGGACATGCTGCACCTCAGAAAATCCAAATCCCATCGAGCTACGCACTCGAGAGACTTGAACCTCAGCACTGAAATAAATAGGACATGCTGGAGGGACAGATTCATAACCCAGAGGCTCCCTTCACTCTGGAATAAAATCCCAGTCCAGGTTAGGCAGAGTCCCTCATTGACTCTCTTCAAGAGGAAACTTGATGAGTGGATGGGAGATCATAGGTTTACCCTGGGTATCACTTCTGTGTCACTGTTAGACAGAGGCACAGTATACTAACCTCGAAAAAGGGCATAGCAAAATTAATTTAAAATGGGTGGCGAAAGCCAAACACACTCTGGCTAGGCTTATAAATGCCCTAGGGTAGATAGCCTAGTATGAACCTATGAACCTATGTATGGAACAGGTTAGAATAACAGAGGGGGGTGTGGGAGCATGGGCAGCATGGAATGTACAGGGTCCGACACCAAGTTGTGTGCACACTATCCCTGGCTGCAAACACGTAAATGGGTGGCTACACACCTGCCCGTACACCACAACAGAGTAAATGTCCTGAGACATGGCCCCTGCCTCTGGCTAACATGTGCAAATCTGTACAGCTGTGAGGCATTGCCACAGCAAGATAAGGCCATACTGCCATGTTGATGGGCGGACAAGTATGGGATTCTCTGCCAGAAATGTACCAAGGTGCTGAACAGGTTGCACAAACCCGGCACCAAGTGTCTGCAGCTCCCCCTCCAGAATGGCATAACTTACCATGAATACGTAGGTGTCTGTCCACAATACCGGACACAGCTGCAGTCACCCTTGTCCCACAAGTCATCACTGTGAGCAAGAATGTCCACCTGACAGTACATCAGGACAGAAGACATCAATGTGTATAACAGTACACATGCCTGAATATCTCTGCTAACAGCAGTACCATGCAGCTGAAGAAGCACAGACACAATCACCTATAGTACACACTATCCCCTGCACAATTTGTCCCCATATTGCCAAATGACTGATGGATACCCAGCAAAAAAGGTATGCTACCTGTAGGTGTACAACACAAATGTCTGCACTGCAGTACAAACTACCTGGAATCGATCCACACATTCAATACAGAAGGGCATACTGGGCATGCTCACACACTTAAACAAATGAAGGCCATGTCTGCAAACAACAGTGGACCAGACATATCTAGCATTTGCAGATGTTAGTGCAGACACTCCTCAGTATGCAGCAGTCATGCTTTGTACACACACTGAATAGGAATATAGGCATATATCCAAGGACAACACACTATAATAAACCAAAAGTAGATGTACACAGATGTGTGGAATAGAGTGACTGTCACAAGGGGCCATCCCTTATGAGGCCTGTCCCACACAGCACACAGCCAAATGGCTACAACTACATAAGGTTCAGATGTCACTCACTTTTGACCTTAGCCACTGGTATTGTCAGCATGATGGACTATGTGGTGCAAGTGCTAGTTGTGCAACATGACTGCACAAGGAAGTAGTCATCTTGCAGCTGTATACACGTACCTGGGGAATATAACCATGTGTGTGCCTGCATGTGGTGTGTCAACCTCTAGATGAATGGGTTAGGGCTCAGGCACATACACTGCCCTCCCCATAGCTGTACTGTGACAAGCCTGCTGAGGTCATCCACTTTGAAATACTCCCTTGTGAAAAATGTATGCCAGTAATCTCTGTGGTGCTTCCTATAACTGTGTACTGCTGTAGTATGATAAACTAGTTAGGTAGGAGTTCTAATCCCAGACATAGCAACTGTGTGTGTGTGTGTGTGTGTGTGTGTGTGTGTGTGTGTGTGTGTGGGTCTGTGTAGACAGCAATGCTTTTTAGGCTAGTCACACTCACTACAAATTAAATGCCCTACTTTGTCAAGGCTGCTGATGTCATACACTGTGAAATACACTTTTTGGAAAGCTGTAGCCCAATAATCTCCATGGCGTGTCCTATACCTATGTACTGCTGTAGTGTAATAAACTAGTTTGGTAGGAGTTCTAATCCCAGACATGGCAACTATGTGCTTGTGTGTGTGTGTGTGTGTGTGTCTCACCGTATGTGGAGAGAGCAATGCTTTTTAGGCTAGTCACCCTCACTACAAATCAAATACCCTACTTCGTTAAGGCTGCTGATGTCATACACTGTGAAATACACATTTTGGAAAATTGCAGCCCAGTAATCTCTGTGGCACATCCTATACCTGTGCACTGCTGTAGTGTAATAAACTAGCTAGGTAAGAGTTCTAATCCCAGACATGGCAACTGTGTGTGTATGTGTAGGAAGCAATGCATTTTAGCTTAGCCACACTCACTACAATTCAAATATCCTACTTTGGCAATCCTGCTAATGTCATTCAATGTGAAATACACCTTTGGGGAAGGAGTACTCCATTAATCCCCATGCTGCATCCTATAACAGCTTCATGCTGTAGTGTGATATAGAACTCTGTTAGGGGTTCTATGCCCACACATGTTGGTTGAGGATGTTTTGTGTGTGTTTCAATGTCTGTGTAGGGAGCAATGCATTTTAGCCTAGCCACACTCACTACAATTCAAATACCCTACTTTGGCAATCCTGCTGATGCCATTCACTGCGGAATACACCTTTGGGGAAGGAGTACTCCAGTAATCCCCGTGGTGTGTCCTATATCAGCTTCATACTATAGTGTGATAAAGAACTCTGTTAGGGGTTCTATGCCCACACATGTTGGTTGTGGATGTTTTCTGTGTGTTTCAATGTCTGTGTAGGGAGCAATGCATTTTAGCCTAGCCACACTCACTACAATTCAAATGCCCTACTTTGGCAATCATGCTGATGTCATCCAATGTGAAATACACCTTTGGGGAAGGAGTACTCCAGTAATCTCCATGGCATGTCCTATAACTGCATACTGCTGTAGTGTAATAAACTAATTAGGTAGGAGTTCTAATCCCAGATATGACAAATGTGTGTGTGTGTGTGTGTGTGTGTGTGTGTGTGTGTGTGTGTGTGTGTGTGTGTATCTGTCTGTGTCTGTATCTGTATCCTGTGTGGAGGTGGTTGTGAGTGTGTAACAACTAGGCTCAATGTGGACCGGGTTTTGCAAATTTCTTATATGGTGGCCCTAGTATATATCACAATGTCCACCATACAGGGATAACAGATGTGAAATAGCCGAGAGGCTGGGGTGGAAATCCATACCCATACATGTGACATCAAGGCCAGGCAAACAAAGTTATCAACCCTAGTATTATCCAGAGAACACTCTCAACCCATGTCTCATACACACACACACACACACACACACACACACACACACACACACTTGCCTAGGCAACAGCCGATATGTTGCTAGTACCCTGCATAATACCCACTGATAGTAACTGTGGTGTGATTGCAGTGGGTACAGAGGGCATGGCACCCTGTCCATTTGTCCAATAGGCACATACATGCCGACAGTGCTCCTTCCCCATGTTCCCCACTGGACACCTGCAATACCTGTGGTGCCATCAAATGTGACCTGCAAAGGACATACCATGCCTAAAAAGATGCCCTGTATGGACAGATGCCACTGACACCAGGGAATGTCAGTATTATGCTATCAATGTAGATGCAGGGTAACCCTGCTGTCCATTACCATTTTCCACCACATGAGGCCAGGACTGGCACATCTGATGATAACCTGTGTACACAACATGGGCCAGACACCCCAGGTACAGTTCTACATGTCACTGTACATGTACGTGGGAGGCGTGCATATCCCAGACACCATCCATGTCATGGAATAAGGAACACATACATGGCAAGCAATGCACAGCATTGGCCACACACAATAGTCACCCAGGTGACTGGATGGTGAATGCAATACCCACCTGTGTGGGCAAATCCTGAAACTACACCCCTGAGCCACAATGCAGACCAGTGTCATGTTGGCTGATGCCATAGTATACCCATCACCTAGCCTTGTATAGCTGTCTGGCACAGTCGACCACTACACACCCGTGAAACAATGCACCAATGCATGTCAGTACTGGCACTGTGTGTGTGTGTGTGTTTGTTGTATGATGAGTATGATCACATTCACACTCACTACAACTCCCATTGGCAGAAGCATGCTGTCCAGTGTCAGACATCTCCACATACCATCTACATGACCCCTGTGGTGCATGTGATACCTGAAAAATAATGTGTTGTGGCAATCTCACTAGGGATGAATTGTATTCCTGGCCCTGCCATGTGTGTCAATGTGTGTGCATTCCTGTGAGAGTGTGGCTGTGTTGATACTGGCACCTGTTCATGTGGACAGGCACGTGTACTACACCTACCATATAGCTACCATATCCCTGTCGCAGGTGCCACTCACCATCACATATATGTTTTGAGGGCTTCTCAACATGTAACCTATGTGGTGCATCTGATAACTGCATAGAAATGTGATAACACTACATAGTCATAAGGGGTTTGATACCCTGTGCTGGTAGGTGTGTGACACAAACATGCTTAAGTTTTACTCTCACACCCCTGCCTGACTTCACTTTGCTTCTGTCTGCCACTTTCACTCCCGCTCTGGTGGATGTGGAGACCTACGCCTGCTTTGCTTAGGTTGCAGCATGTGTATTGTAAGTGATGCCCATGATTAGCTGATGACCTCTGCATGAATTGCAGCCCTCCTCTAGCTGATTACATGTGGAACAGCTGTGGTAACATTCCCATAGCCAATTGCATGGAAACACACTCCAATATCTAGGAACATCATGTTGGTGTTGGGCCTTTTCATTCACTGTGAGCATGAACTAGATCTGTTGTTTGGCAAACAGCATAACAGACGGATTGGGGATTTACCTCTGATAACATACACTGTGGAAACAGACCAACACACAGGAGTGGGATGTGTCTGACTTGACTACAGACTGTAAGTGCTGCTATACTGCAATTGGAGTAATGTTGGTTTAATATGGTGTGTGTGGATATGGCTGTCCTACATGTTTTAATACCTGTCATGTCAGTGCTATTTTATGAGGAAACCCCCATCAGTAGGGTCATCTGCAGACTGGGCATTGTGTGCTGCCTTTTGCTTCTTGTGTTACCCACAGAACACCTATCTGTAAACTGCAGAAGAGGATTGCAGTCTGTAGATGGTGACAGCCATGAGAGTTACTGACTTAATTTCCCTCATAGGACATATGTTGCAACAAACCCTGTTACAGCAGTGAATGTATGGGGTATCACAGCAACATGTCAATAATGGCCCTGTGTTTGTGCCTCCAGCCACAACTCTGCCAACCTTTGTACATATGTCATGCAGTAAGAGGTGCATATGTGCTGTACACCATATTATTGACATCACATCTGATAACAAGCCAGTGAGATATCAGACTTCTACACATGTTACGTATAGTAGGGGTTATATTTGATGACATAACCTGGACATTCTGTGGTTGTGTGTACAGTACTGAGGTTTGTGTACTTATGGTGCTTGTCAACAGTGTGTGTACTGTTAATATGTACCTTGGCCTGTGTACAGACTGTGATAGATGTCATTGTTCTTGGTCCTGTTCTATCTGATGTTATATGCTGCTCCACTGTATGTTACCCTATCGGCTTACATGTTTGTAGGGCCAAACACACACATGTCTTATACCACAGACAGGCATTGGACCACACTGTGTAGTGGCCCAGTATATGCAGGGTTAGTGTGTGAGTGGCACATATGAGGATGGTGTTGAGCAGATAGTTCATATACTGTAACAGTATGCTAGCTTACCATATGTGGCTGTGGCTGTGTTCACATTGGTTGTGGTTATGCACTTACACACAGGTGTCCATTACTCTGTGCTGTGACATGCCTGTAGAGCCTGCTATGTATGCAGGTACATGTGTATTCCCACATAGGAAATGTAGGCCAGTGCTAAGCCAGTATGCCTGTAGCCTGCACAGTGCTTTGTTACATACCTAGCAGCTTAGTGTACTTACCCAGTGAGATGTCATGTCCAGATACTTGTCAGATGTACTGCTGCCAGGCCACCATAACAGTCATGTATGTCAGACAAAGCAGTGGGATGCTGTACAGATGTATGTCAACGGATCTACCTGAAATGATCGTCAAGCTAAAAGCACGACAATGAATGAAAAGAACGACAGTTGAAATACCCGACAGTTTAACTGCCAGAAAAACCACAATCCCAAAACTCAACAAAACAAATCCGTTTCCGAAAAAACACACACAACACAAGCACACCAAAAACCTTACAAACCTACACTAAACCTTACATACAAAACTATCTATGCACTAACCTTAACCCAAACCCTAATCCTAAGGTCCATCACTATCGCACACTTACCTTAAGCACACCCTAACCCTAAAGTCTGTCAGTATCGCACACTTACCTTACCCGCACCCTAACCCTAAAGTCCGTCACTAACGCACACTTACCTTACCGGCACCCTAACCCTAAAGTCCATCACTATCGCATACTTACACAGTCGCGCTCGTTTCACATGTTGGTGTTTTCAGTGTCGGGATTCTGGACTGTCGATCATTTATGTTGTCGGTCTTCTGGTGTCGGTCTTCTCGTTGTCGGTGTTTTCAGCTTTCATTCTTTTCAGGTAGATCCATGTCAATAATTAGTGGGTAGTATGTGGCCATGGCACCTCTGTACCAGTGGTTATTATGTGTCAGGACAGACAGGGGTGTGTGAATGCATAACCTATGGGGGAATATGTATACCAGTAGTTACATGTTATACCCAGCTACATGGATGTTAACATCCACATTGTCAGGCTTGGTCCACGTCTTGCACTAAGGGGCTCTGTGTATACCTCTGGACTGTTCAGAGTGTGACAAACTGTCCACATATATTGGCCATATCTCTGCTGTTGTCCACAGGAGCATTACTGTGCTAGCAGTGGTACTGTACTATGATGTCCTTAGGATGTCTGTCAGTAGCCAGTGGTGCACAAGTTAAAAGCAGATGTGAGCTCCCACACACACCATGTCTGTGAAGACAATTCCTATTATAGTAGCAATAGTCTACAAATATACCTGCAATACATACCTGACATCCCCTTGCACTACGAAGTTGGGGCTACTGGGGCTGAAGTAGGGCTCCTCTCCATGTTCAAGACATATGGTGAACATATATGTATACCTAATTATCCATATATCTATATAGATATATACACATATACATACTGACATACATAGATGGATATGTATATATACATATATATATATATATATATATATATATATATATATATATAGACACACATATAAACACTCAAATATATACATATACAGAGCAAATATATGTCTGCACATATACAGACAGAGATACATATGCACATATATGTATGGATATCTACATATATACTGACAGTAGTAGGTATATCAGAATAGATATGTATGCACATATAGTTGTACATATCTACATATATAGCAACATAACTAGGCATAACTGTACACACAGGATGTGCATATGTGCATACATATACAAATATATATATATATATATATATATATATATATATATATATATATGTACATGTATATATATATATATATATATATATATATATATATATATATATATATATATATATATATATATATATATATACATATATATATATATATATATATATACATACACATGCATACATGTACATATATATATATATATATATATATATATATATATATATATATGCATACATATACATATATACATATATATATATATATATATATATATATATATATATATATATATATATATATATGTGTGTGTGTGTACATACAAAAAGATGTACACATGGCCATATATACGTAGCACTATACAGATGTGTATGCAGACATATGTGTGAGTATACATGTGTATTTACATGTACACATATATAGACCTATTATATGTATATAACCATATGCCTGTCATATGTAAACCTCACGGATGGGGATACCCTCCCAGATGTATCTCAATGTATGTATCTGCTATGTGTACATCTTGAAAAAACAACATATGTGATGCAACAGTCATATTAATAGCAATGACTACACAATTTAAGAAGTAAAGGCAATTGTTTAATACTACTCAATATGTGTACTGACAGCTATATTGGTAAACAACAGCTGTCTTCACAGTGGTTATGGTGTAGTGGGTAAGTGTTGTGACTGTAGTGTACAGGGTCCTGGGTTCAAGATCTGTTCATTTTGTTGCTGGGCAGAACAAGGGCTGTCAGATACAGAGTGGTTAAGGCAGTTTTGAGCAGCTTTAAGTGGGTTTGCACGGATTTGCGTGAAGCTAAGCAGTGCTAAGCTATGCATAAACATACGAGCACTTACACAGTGTAGGCTTCGCTTACCAGTGCGCAAATCAGCTTAGCTGTTATACTGCACCAATGTTGAGACTTGCTAAGCATGGCTTTGTCCTGGTAACCAGGTCACACCACCCAGTCTGATTACATAGCAGGATAATGACATCTGTAATAAGTGTATGTAACGCCATGTACAATACACGTGCCTATGTGCTGTCATTACAGTAGCAAGGGGTGTGAGTGTCATGTGTGGCACACAGACATAAATGAGGCCTGTACAGCACTGGTATCTATGTAAATGTGTTACATACTGGGGTAGTAGCCCAGGTTATGTGCTGCACACTGGCATGTACTGTATTATGGCAGCACTACTGTTGACAGTGCTTACCCAGGCATCAGCAGAGTGCTAAAATGTAGAACTGACAACAGGCATACCTGCAGGCATAGCTGTACTCTGAGGCCTCCCTGTTGTATCCCTGGTGTGTAAGCTGTGTCACAGTACACTGGGTAATGGTCCGTCATGTGGAATGTAACTGTAGACTATTATCTGTACAGAACATGTTACTGAGGGCTTCTGACATGTAGTTATGGCATACATCTTCTTGTCAGATGTCTGTCAACACACTCATGCTACTGCATAGCTACTTTCCAAGCTGATGACTGTCACTCCCTGTACAGATGTGCAGATGGCAGGTATCCAGCTGGGATATGTACAGGCAACCTAAGCTTGATTGACACTGACATGTCTGCCCAGCTGTGTAAGAAGTGGCACATATAGGAGATGTCACCCTGTACGCACCACATGCCACAGGTACCTCCACTACACTACCACATAGACCCATCTGATAATGTTGACTACTGTAATGCCTTATGCCATAGTGTATCTCTGCAGCAGTTGCCATTGTCCTACAGGTGTACACACTGGTGTTGCACTGTATATTGGTGCTGTTCTGAACATGTCCCTACTGTAGGCCATGTCTACCACCAATACATTACTCCATGTGGACACATTCCACAATGACAGGATGTTAGGTATCATGCAGGTTTCTGACATACCTTTCCAATACCCCATCATGCTCACCCCTGTGAGACTGTGCATTTCACAGCAAAAATACATGCACATGTACAGCATGCATTCAGGGTAGGTGTGTTAGATGTGTGCATGGATTATACCATTACATGTCCGGCGTGTTGGCAAGCATCTACATAAAACATACTCACCAACTACAGGCTGCTGCCTTGGTGGTATCCCGGAGGGATCTACATAAGAGGGTGAGAGATGCAATGTCAGTGGCCACACCTGTGGCAGTGCTACAGGGTGGATGCAGTATTACAATACATCAACAGTACATTCCCACGATACTACTACATCTGGACATCTGTTTATCACTACAATGTAGAAACACAGTATATCTATGCCATGTCAGATATGCATCATCTACCTGTACCAATGCAGATGTATACACAACAGTGGTGTACTGATGTGTCCTGTGTCCTTACCTGCATGCTCCTCGGCCGGTGTGGGGGTGACACCCACCTCCAAGAAGGAGTCCAGTGGTTGATGGCTGTCAGAAGGGGCAGGTGCCATGAAGCTGGCCAGGAGCTCCTCCACATGTGTCGGGTGGGGATGGATGGCATGACCCCCCCTGTGGAGAGGTGATCCCCCCAGACTGCAGCAGCATGCCGATGAGCATTGCGAAGCAGGTCAGTACAATGATGCTGTACCTGCCCATAACTGTGGTTGTGCAGTCAGACATCATTGACTCTGTGGACTAGGTCATTCCACAGGGCGGTCTGCTCCTGTTGCTCATGTGCGGCCCTGCCAAACAGCACTGGATACTGCTGGATCAAGTGTGATATCAACACATCATTCTCCGCATGGGAATAGGTGGGCAACCATGCATGTGCCATCTTGGCTGAAAGCTATAAAGATGGAAACAGGTCTGAGCAACTCATACAGCAAGGTTACCACAGTTCGTAATACACATATCTGTCACCCCCCCCCCACCATATCAGCTTCAACAAACTGTACACACAACTCATTAGGTATGGCTACAGCTTACCTACCAGTGGGACAGATATTGTATTGTACCACACTTTCTGCTATGTGATTGTAGCCATGTCCCCTGTGTGGACACCATTGCTGGCATATTACAGACTATTCACCTGCATGCCATTGTCAGGGCCACTGTGGTTCCATATATGCCAGTGGTATGGCTGCTCTGGGATTGCTGCACATCTGACATTCTGTGTTATTGGGGATATCTATGCATGCTGTTGGACATGTCCCGGGATTGCATTGACTATTACTACCAATATGTTCTACTGGCCAGCAGATCCACCTCTCCAAACCAATCTGCCCATGATAACTGGCCACATCATATGTGTGTCCCAACCTGGGGCCTCCTCGTGTACTGGTCCAGCAATACCATCAGGTGGAACCACCCAGGGGATGTTGTTCCCCCCCTCGGGCCACACACAGACATGTTCCTGTCCTCTGAGGTCAGGTCTAGGGTCTGTTCCATACCGGGCTCCAAAGACACATGTTGGATGTGCTACATCAGTCTGAGGCACCCAGTACACATTCACAGAGCTAACATGCTTCTCCTGCTCAGTCTCCAGACCAGGCACCTTCAGGACGTGGACTGCTGTTGTGAGTAGCAGTGGGGGGGGGCTTGTTCCCATTGTGCCCATATTGGGGCCTATGGGGCATCCACATCACAGACCACACACACCATCCAGGGTGTTTACTCACCACATGTGTCACATACCACCCCTGTAGACTGTCCTCTATATCTACCAATCCTGACCACCTCCACAAGTGTACTTGCCATACTTCACCATATTCACATTGCATACTTCACAGATGGGGGCAATGTGGTCCCAACAAGGGATTAACATGTGACATACCCATCCATGTTGCACACACTGCCAGCTGTAGATATCTGTGTGTATTGCTATGTGTGCTGGTGCATCACTGTGGTACTAATATAGGGGACATGTCTTTACATACATATATGTTTGTGTGTGTGTTTGTATATATGTAGACATGTGCATATAGGTATATATCTATATAAGTGATGTATATATGTGCACATATATATGTCTACATGTGGGTATCTGTATATTTGTGGACATACATGCAGATATACATATATATCTTTATATATTATATATGTGACATATGTGCCCATATGCATACCTATATGTGGGAGACATTCAGACATCAGCTCTACAATCTCACAACACCTTCCTGCACAGTTGCACTGTTCTGCCTTAATAAAACACAGACACGTGACACATATGGACACGTCCTGACATTAGGGGGGGTATATGTAGAACCCGACTGCAGGTAACCCTATTACACACCTATGGGCATTCTGGCATGCTACATTACAGATTAACCTGAGTATCCTGCCAGTGGTGGGCCATGGGTCACACATGTCCATCATAATGTCATTACTTCCATCACCAGCTATTGGCCATGTAATATACATATTTCCCATTTCACAACACACACTATGATGGCTTACATCTTGTAAGTCAGTGCTGACCTGCACAGTTGATGGCTATGGCCCACTACACACAGGACAGACACTATTGTCCATAGCAGTTGTTCAGTTGAACATCATCACAACAACACCTGATGGCACATATAAATCATTCCACATCATCTACCCTATTATTATGGACCAGGTACTACATTCTATTACATGTATATATATGTCACATACCTGTTGTGGGAATGATATCTTGTTGAATGACTGCTGGCTAAATGCCTTTGACTTAGGCTTTTTTTTTTTTAAGTTTCTTTGCCTTTTTTTCTCTTTTTTTACTTTTCTCTCTCTCTCTCTCTCCAGTAAATGGATTGAGCTGCTTTGAATAGATTGCAGCCTGGCTTTAGTAGGTGATGCACTTGATCAGGTGATGGCCTCTGCATCAATCAGTGTCCTACACTTGCTAACTGCATGCAACTTGCTGTGCAGTACTTCCAATTACCACTGTCATGGCAACCACCTACTATAAATCCCTACATCATGTGGCTGTGGTCCCTTTACCTTTCCTGTGTGATGAACATCCTTCCTGTGTGTAAGCATCAGTGTTACAGACAGCAGGTAGCAATACCTCTTACAGGACAATTGGCACACTCAGGCCAGCTACATATTTGCAGGAGGCTCCAGAACTACAGATAGAGTATGAGTAGAGTTGTGTTATGCTTTGTATAGTACTGGTTTTACAGGGTTTGTGTGTACATACTAGCTTACCTTGGAATGCAGTCTATCTGCATAGCTCTCAACTGTGGGCCTATCCTCTTGGTGGCCAGAGGTGTGCCTATCATGTTTTGTCTGTCCACCACACAGATCCTATGTCAGATATTTCACTGGCAGTGTGTGTGTTGAGTGCTATCAGTACATGGCTACATCCATTTATGTTTCTAACCTCAAATCCCTGAATAAGGGTATGTTGCAGACTATCCTGTAACACCAGTGACTTGCTTAGTGTATGGCAACAGTTTTCTACATATGGGCCTGTGTTCCAGCCTCTGTCCTCCACCTACATACCAAGCTTTGTACATATGACATGCTGTCAGGGGTTGTTCTGTAGTGGGCTGTGAGTATATCATGCTGCCATTCCTGCCATCAGTCCACTGCTGTTGTATCCCCCACACATACGGTAGGGCTGGGGCCATATATGTGTGGGGTTCACCTACACAATACATGTGTGCCCTTATGCACTCCAGAGGTTAGTGTATGTAACAGTGGTATATGGCCCTGTATTATTGAGTGTGGGGGGGGGGTGAACCATAAATAACCTAGAGTGTTACAAAATTTGGGGGTATCAGGGGTGAGCTGCCTTAAGGTATCTGGATGTACAGTACCATACTATTCACCTATATTTACATTAATTACATAAATTGGGTTAATGCAGGCCTACTGCCTCCTGCCATACAGACTGTTCTGTTTGTCAGTGTGCTTGTGATGGCGTCAGTTATGTTTTGTTATGTAACAGTTACATTCCATTTGGTCAACTGAAGTCTTTACCACCTAGTGATTGTGTACAGAGTATAGATAGAGGCTGCTGATCTATACACCTGCATTACTTACTGTTGATTGTTTGGTATCCTGTGGCCCAGTCTCTCTTTACTGTTGTACTATCTGAAGGGCTTGGTCTGGACAGCAACAGTTGTGAACCTTTCCAGACTACTGTATTAGTATAACTGTTTCACAGTTGCATTACTCTGTTTATATGGATGCCAGTGTCTGAACTGCGGTGGTGGTGCAGCGGTAGCGTTTTCGCCTCACAGTAAGACGTTGTCCTGTTCGATTCTCAGCTACAGCGTCTTCTATGTGGAGACATGCGTGAATGGGCATACCTTCGTTGAAGGTTGTGGGTCAGAGCTGGTAACTCGGCACGTAAAAATCTACTGCCAATCATTAGCGGACCGGAGTTCCGCTGTGGCGACCCCTAACCGGGAAAAGCCGAAAGACAACAACAAGTGTCTGAACAGCTATATGACATGGCATATTAAACTGTAATAGTACACAAATAAAGGTTTTCCATTTATGCAAACTTGTGTGTGGTGTTATATCCTATGACCTCTCTGTGGGTATATGTTGCAGGCAATGATTGTCATTTGTATGGGTGGCTCATACAGTGTCCAGTTGTTAAGGTGTTAACTGTAGGCATAGTGGCTGTTCCATATTGTGTGCATCTTCTACATATGTATCTTACTGTACATATCTGTGCGTGTGTATGTCTAGTCACATGTATAGCTATATATACACATGTATATCTGTATCTGCATATATGTGTCTGTGTATATGTATCTTGAGGATGTTGAAAGCTTCCACATTGTACATTTCCTATGGGAGCAAGACTGTACTGCATGATATGTTACCAATACTGGCCTGACATCATACAGGTGAGATGTAGTACTGTTAACATCTTGTGTCTATATCGTGTCAGGTCCTGGTTATGGGATCTGCAACACTTGGTAGTGTATTGCAGGGCGGACGTGTTTGGCTGTGGGGGGTATACCTATTCGTACAAGACGTATATTGTTTGGGGCCTCTCAACCCCATTAACGGTGCAGGTGGACATATATGTTTTAGTTATTTTCCCATTATCTACAGATGTATGTCCACATATACCTATATAGGTATATATATATATATCTGCTTACATATGTATAACTATGTCCGTATATACCTATATAGATATATATCTGCTTACATATATTTAACTTGCTGTGTATATTTAGACATATAGGTGTAGACATATATATCTATAGATGTAGGCATTTGCATGTATATATGTTCATATATATTTAGATATATATGCATATATTTATATATACATACATATATAGATATGTTGTATCTGTTTAGATATTAACATATTTACACACACACATACATCTAAATGTTGGAGTACATTCTCTGTACTGTTGAATGACTGGGCTGGATGACATGTTTTGAAAACATCAAGGTTATATATATCTGACATGGCTTAGTGGTAAATTACTTTGATTATGGTATACAGGGTCCTGGGTTCGAGCCTTGCAGAGGCTGTTTATTTTGTTGCTGGGCAGAACATGGGCTGTTGGATACAGAGTGATTAAGACACTTTAAAGCAGCTGTAAGCAGGTTTTTGCTGAGGTAAGCACTGCTAACTTCCGGTTACAGTTTCTTATACTCAGTTAGCTTCTAAATCGCTTAACCTGTGTAGGCATTGCTTACCCCTGTGCAAACAGGCTTAAACCCGCTTACTGTTGCTTAAAAGTGCTTACTCCCATTTACCCCCATGCTAATTTCTTAAAAAGAAAAGAAAAAGGGGTTGATAGGAAAGTGGTGAAAAAAGAGGCACACAGAGGGAAAGACAGTAGGGAAAATAGCCAGGGATGTGCAGGAAGGGTGCAGGGAGGTCCATAGCTGCCCATTTCTTCTACAGCAACAGCTGTGCATATACATTGAATTTGGAGGTAGATTTGGACACTCAAACCCCTGGAGGGGTGAGGACAACAAAAATAAGTTGTGATGCCAATTAGATTGGATTACATGTGTCCAGTGGACACGTGTGAAATGGACAGCTATGTATAACGCAATATTTTTTTGTGGGAACAGATTGCCCTTTTTTTCAGGTGAGAGTGGGATGTTGGGGAGGGCTAGTAGGTATATTTGGGGAGGTAGGTTGGGTAGGTTAACAGACAAGACAAACAAGACGCATACAGGGGTGGTATATGACACATGGGGGGTAAACACCTTGATGGGGATGGGTGTTGGGAAATCGGAAGCACACAAGCACCTTAGTGGTAACAGTGGGACTGAGGTCCCCACCCATGGGCAGTTACCACTGCACATTCACAGCCCCAAAGGTGACTGTGATGGGGTCTGAGTCGCAGAGCCAGACTGACTCTCTAATTGTGACATGTGGCCCTTGAGCTGGCGTAGAAGATCACCAAACTGCTGGTTGATCTCTCTATGCACCATGACCCCAACCTGGTGATGGGTGACAGGTGTCTGTATGCACCCACTCCAAGGGGGGGTGAGCCCCATCCCCTGAGGCAGTTCCACCTGAAGGTGGTGCAGGACCAATGTACAGGGAAGCCCTGGGTTGTGTCCCAGACATTCTGGTGCCCAGTGCCATGACCAGCTGAGGTGGCACATGTAGGTCTGCTGGGACCGGCCTTCCCAAGCGTGCTATAGTGTTTAGATTTTATCGTCATATGTGGGTTAGTAATAGTCAACACATTCCAGGGTTAGGTCTAACAGCATGCATAGATATTCACATTAACTCAGACACCAGATACAGAACAGCTGCATAGTAAACAGAACACATGCATATATGGGACCACAGTGGTAATTAGAACAGCATGCAGGTACAATGATGGCACCATGCCACCAATATTGTAATAATTCAGTATAGCTCATGCATGGGAACCATTAAAATATTTATCAAACAATTGGACATTATCAGAACATAGGTGTCATTACATACCAGTTGGGGTGGGTATGTTGATTATTGTTGGAGATATGGAGAGCTTTATTCATTATGACATTGACACCTCACATGTGCATTTACTGCAATACTCCAGTTCATAAAATTAGTTATTTAGTGGGTTTAGCAACATAAATATTGATCATAACATACTTTGCCATGGAAAATGGAATGTGCTGCAGTGGAACTCAAACGGCGAATGCTCTGCCCACTACACTATTGCTATGTTGCTTCACTTGCATATATCTTCCTTGTTATCCTCTTCAGCCATTTAAGCTGCATTAACCGTAGCTAAGCAATGGGCACACCCGCACACCTATGGTTAGCTATAATGGCATTTTTATTAAAAAAATAGAGTTTGTTCATTTAATTTATGTATACTATTGCTGTTGTACATAAGGGGGACTGTTGGTGGGGATATGCGGACACCTATGAGTGGTCTTGCTCATTCCTGACCCCTTTCTGCTGTTCTTCATTGTGAGGGCGTGCATATTCTGAGAGCTCTGCTCTCTCAGACACACCCCCTGCACTCTTACAAGCTCAGGCAGCGTGCCTCATTACTATGCATGGCACGC
Source organism: Protopterus annectens (assembly GCF_019279795.1). NCBI lineage: Eukaryota > Metazoa > Chordata > Ceratodontiformes > Protopteridae > Protopterus > Protopterus annectens. Next base: position 581,238,755 of record NC_056729.1, on the reverse strand, counting down.
TGCCGTCCTGCTCCTAAACGGCCGCCTCCATGCAAGACTAAGCTAGTCCTGCACAGAGGAATAGTAAATCTGGGGATATATATGCTGAGAGAAACAATTTAACAAGTATTAAGAGATAACATAATACACAGAGTAGCTGTACTGCCAGAGGATATAACTTGTATTAATCTTTGTAGATTAAAGAAGAAAAAGTTAA